>NC_143171.1:6800000-7107844 GCF_047325235.1 Durio zibethinus
TTTATTAGGTTACCGGGATTTGATTGGAGTTCAATGGTTGCTGGTCACATATTGTAGCCTTCTCATTCAAAAATTGGCATAAGTTTGGAAATTTTGATTCTTCTCATTGCTCAGGCACCTTATTTCCCCAAAACCTCTACAATTTTCTTTTTCCCTTTCTTTTACTGGTATTTATCTATTGATTTTACCTTTTTGCAGGATAAAAGCAGGTTTCGGACAAGTTACTTTAAAACCTGGCCATTGGTGTTGGAAAAAGTCTTTTATTTCCAGCTTGAATGAATTATTGAAATTTTGTTTGAATTCTCCTTTTTGTTCCTTACCAACATAAATGACTATTGGTGTTAGTATTTGTTTTCTAGCAAATCTTTGTTGTTTTCTTCTAACAACTTTTGAGCAGATGATGAAAAGCACAATAAAACTCCAAATGTTTTTATTGGTATAGATTCATTATTTTCTAAGGAAAAACGTAGTAAAAGGTTAGAAGATGAAGAAGACAGCTCCAATGGGTTAAGACTTTTTAAACCTCTTCCAGTCTTCAAGCATGCTTTAGTTTAATTTTCTCTTACCGATCATGTTAAATAGTTGATCATTCCTCATAATAGTCCATGTCCATGCCTTTGATTCCTGGATAAACTCTGATTGAAAAGAATTTGGTCTTTATTAACAAAAGAAAAGTTACATTCCTTGATTTATTGGTTTAGTGATTTCGAACCTATTTTCTCCACCCAATGGACTAAAAAAAAAAAAAGAAAAGTTTCATTGATGAGATTTAGATTAATTCTCTTGAGCAAATGCTATTCAGCATAGGACAATCCAACAAGCAACAACAAAAGGCATCGATCGTTATCCTTAATCGAAAAAGATGCAAATCCCCATCTATTCAGTAATTCTCCAAATCTGCTCTAACAGTTATATTCTATCTGCTAACGGAAACCGAAGAAAGTGCTGTGTTTAAGAAATTAGCTTTGTGGGGAGTTCTGATTAAGATATTTTAGGTTCAAAATTGTATTATCTCTAATTTTTTTTGTGATCTGTGAAAGGACCAAAGGCAAAGGATGGGATAGCCATTAGCCAATAGCCCCCCGTTTTGAGTAGACTTTACACACTAACCAAAACATGAGACCGACGCAACTCAATTTCGCATCTCGATGTCCATTGCTTACTAATACTACTATTATTACTGCTACTAATAAGCCTAGGAAACCAAATCTGAAATCCCTCTCTCTCACTAAATTTTCGTCTTTACCAATTATCATAATCCTCCCCCAACCACCCTCAACGCCCACCCCCGAAATTTTCAGATCCTCCCCTGAGAACCCATTTCCTAGTTACTCTCCCCCCTTCTATTTATTAAATTATAAAAAAGAGAGAAAAGCACTAAACCCCAAAGCCTTCTTTTCAGATTTTGACCCTTGGCACGTTGACTTAAAAGTCTAAAGAAACAGAACATAAGCAGGCCAAAACAGATCAAACCCAGTTTGTGTTTGATCTTCGTATATGTTTAGAAGCCTTTGACATTCACACAAAATATATTTTTTTTATCCTTTGTTGTTTCTCTTCTCTAGTTACTATCTTTATCTTAGAATTTTCCTTTCTCCTTTTCAATTTTGGCCACGGGGACATGCCCAACTCCCCATATCACGACTCGCGAACCACATCTATCAATCTACTCCCTAGACTTTAATAACACCCCCCACCCAACACCCAAACCCCACGGCAAAAAAAAAAAAAAAAAAGCCTTTTCTCCAATTCCATTTGCCTAACCAACAAACCAACAACCATGGAAAATAAATTTTGGTGGTCTTCCTCTAAACTCTTTATGTAGAAGGTAAAATTCATTACCCATTGCTTTTTCTTTGTCTCGTCTATTAATTAAGTTTGGGTCATATACCTTTTCACATGTTATGCAATCTTATGTGTGTCACATTTTGCAGTCAATTTCTAATTCTATGGTTCTTTTCTATGACCTAGCTGCTCTTTGCTGTGCTCTTTCCTGCTGCTATGCCCTAAATATTAGTGCTATTACGTACCTTACCCCTCTACAACATAAGATAAAAAAACCCATTATCTTAAAAGTAATGAACCCTTTCCTTTCCCTTGCAAGTTTAGTAAGATTTTTGGATATTAATTGTTCTTATGTACTTAGCTATATGTTATATGATTTGAGGATTATATATCTTTTATACGTATATGATCTGGAATTTGGACCCACCTACCATGTTATCACCATTTTGATGATCTGTATATGGGGTTTTTACATAATACGAATCTGATGGAAAAGCGGTTTTTATTATGGCATATTAATGAATGGTGAAATTTGTTCATTTTGTTACGGTTTTGTGGCAATTCTGTTTCTGGGTGTTGTTGGTTTGGGATTTTAGCTAATGATCTCCGGAAATTTTGGTTTTTGAGATGGATTTTAAGATCTGGGTCTAGCCATGCTGCAGTTTTCCTTTGGAGCAATAGCCTAGGTTTCTTTAGGAACACTACACTTTGATAGAGCAAACATAATTCTTTAAGTTTCTGGAAAGGTTTTTTTTGTTCTTTTTTATGGTTTGATAATATTATTGAAGCAATTGGTTATATTCTTCTACCTAGTACATGAAGACGTCCTTTTTCATTTATATCTAAAAGATGATTATAACTCTGCTAATTTATTGCATGAAAATCAAAATGAAATGATTGATAATAATAGAGAGTTCAGGTTTGTTTTAGATATGGGATGAACCGGAATGATTAAAATTCTGCATGGATTCAAGTAAATTTTAACTATCAATTTTTTACTTAATCCCGGATGTTTTAGAAATGTATAAAATGCTATTAAAGGTGAAGTTAAATGAGTTTAATGCTGACAAAAGACCTTTAGCTTCAGCACTTGCTTTCCTGGAAGCTGTTATGTTCTTTAAAATCTTAAATAATGTGAAATAAGTACATAATACAGTAATTGATACCAAATTAGGCTGGTCATTTAACCCCTATCTAGATGTTTGCTTATAATGGACTTTTCCATGGCTGAATGGCATCATGCATTAAGCCCTATGTATTCAGCCTTCTGCAGGATCTTAGAGTTTCGTTTAAATTGCATGAAGTACATTCATGCATACTTATCTATGCATTTTACATTTTCATACGCACGTGTAACTGGTATCTTTGTTCCGTCTTTCTTTCAAGTCCTGCTTATACTATGTCATGTTGTTCTGTATTTTCTTAGTTTTTGGTATGTTCCGTCTTCCTGTGAAGTCCTGATTATACTATATCGTGTTGTTCTGTATTTTCTTCAATTTTCTGTATATATCCTCCATAATGTTTCTTTTGCATCATCTTATTCTTGCATGGATTGAGCTTTATTTGGACAGGAAAGTGACTTTGGGGATAATCAGTGTTCACGTGCACATTATACTGTTTTAGAGATTTCAGTTTGAATCATGGAAGTGCTCCCCTGTTCCGGTATTCGGTATGTTGCGGATTCTGATTGTGCTCAACCAAGTTTAGGAACAACTTCTACTTTTGATGGAGAATCTAATTGCATGGAACATAGAAAACAAGTTAAAGTGGCCAAAGGTAGGATGGATGACTTATTGCTAAGTGTGGAAGGGAATCCAGCGAGAAGACAGGATGAAGGCCAAGGCACACGGGATGAGTTGCCAATTTCGGAAGAACACCATAGTGGATCTTCATATTATGATTGTCAGGTAGAGGGCCAAAGATTATCTTGTGGATCGCATGATTATGAAGACGATGATTCAAATGCACAAAATTGTTGCACCGGACCTTACTTGGCCTCTGAAAACTCTCATCTAATTGTTGACACCATCGAAAGTGAATCACCAAGCAACAACGGGGAGGGAGAGTTGTCTCTTTCTGACCCCAAGTGGCTAGAGTGTGATGAATCTGTAGCATTGTGGGTCAAGGTAGCATTTCTTCTTTAGCTTTAATTCCATGAAATACCATATCTGGTATCCAAAGATTATGCTTTTGACTTCCATTACAGCAAATGTTTCTAGGATTTGCTCTCATGATATGCCTTCTGTTTATTTTTTGGAGTTGGTGTATTTGTGTGCTTAAAGCATTATCCATTTATCCTCTTATAACCCCTTAATTATACCATCTGAATATTATCTCTATGAAAATCCTGTTTCTTCTGTTTGGTTAAATTAGTTTTTTTTTTTTCTTAATTAAAAATTACTATCATTTTTTTTATTCATTAAATTGCTAGAAGTTAAAAGTACATGCTGGATTTATTTTCATGTTGATACTCTTCTGTTTTTGCAAGTATAGTGGAGAGGAAAATGGCAGGCTGGAATCAGGTGTGCAAGGGCTGACTGGCCATTATCGACTTTAAAATCAAAACCGACTCATGACCGGAAGCAGTATTTTGTGATATTTTTTCCTCACACCAGGAATTATTCTTGGGCAGACATGCTACTTGTCCGATCCATCAATGAGTTCCCTGAGCCTATTGCATATAGGAGTCATACAGTTGGACTAAAAATGGTTAGAGATTTGACTGTCACAAGGCGGTACATAATGCAAAAGCTAGCTGTTGGCATGCTGAATATAGTTGATCAATTTCATTGCCAGGTATTGTTTTCTTCTTCCTTGTATATTTGATATATTTACTCAATTCCTCAGCGCCCTTCTTATCAGAGTTCTATTCCTATTTGTGTAGGCTTTGATAGAGACAGCACGTAATGTGATTGTCTGGAAGGAATTTGCCATGGAGGCTTCACGCTGCTGTGGTTATTCTGATCTTGGAAAGATGCTTTTGAAACTTCATAGTGTAAATCCTTCACTTACTTGACATACTTCATAAGATGCCTGAAAAGTGACCAGCATTTGGTGATGGACCTACCAAATAATAGCATGTGATGTGGATGATTTGCCTTGTGTAGAACCATCTGGATAAATGAAAATAAGGTGGTAGAGATTAGTAACATAAACATAGATTAGTGCTAGGTCTTCCCTACTACATCCATGCTCTTTTCATGAATTTGATTTAATGTAATGCATTAACTTACACTTTTAGTAGAAAATCATAAAAATAGAAGTTTTTTTAACTTTACATCTTTTTCTTGAGACTTTTAGATATGAGAATATATGCTGAGGGGATCGAAATGGTCACAAATCCTTAGTTGTTGAGTTCATGTTTGTTTAAGTGAGTTGTGTAATGACTGCTGTCAATATCATAACCACATGTGCATTAAAGATATAAGTAATAACATTTCTCCTCTTCAGATGATATTGCAGCACTACATAAATGCTGACTGGCTTCAAGAGTCTTTTCATTCATGGGTACAACAATGTCAGAATGCACAGAGTGCTGAATCCATTGAATTGCTAAAGGAGGTATATCTCACTCTATTGTTGCCCATTGATGTTAATATTGGTGTCTATTGAATGTGATTAGAAATTATGAATCACAAATGGCTTTCCCAAGTTTGTAGAATATTTGTCACATACATTCACTGCAACCCCTCCCTCTCTCCCCCCAAAAAATTGTAAAGAGGAAGTAAAGTTTTTACAACTAACCCTGACATTTCATCAAGGCAAAAAGGGGCCACACATCAGTTGCATAACTTTCTTTTCTCACGGGGCCGGGAATATTTTTCCAATTGCATTGTCAATTTGATATAAAAGTAATGTTTTTTTCTTTGTCCTTGATTCAGGAATTGTTTGATTCTATACTATGGAATGAGGTTAGGTCTCTTGGGGATGCACCAGTGCAGCCCACACTTGGTTCTGAATGGAAAACCTGGAAGCATGAAGTTATGAAATGGTTCTCAACGTCTCATCCTGTATCTACTGCTGTGGATATTGATCAGAACAGTGATGGTCCCTCAAACACAAACCTTCAAGTTAGCAGGAAGAGGCCCAAGCTTGAAGTCCGTCGTGCAGAGACACATACCTCCCAAGTGCAAAGCAATGGTTCAGATCAAACCATGACGGTTGAAATTGACTCTGATTTTTTTAGTAGCCGAGATGCTGTAGTTGTCAATATGCCAAAACCAGAACTTTGTAAAAAGGAAGATGAGGGGAAGGAAACCAGACCGATGGATGCATCAAATAATCTGACTGACAGATGGGACAATATTGTAGTTGAAGCAAGGCATTCTGAGCTCATCCACTCCAAAGATTTAGAAATAATACCAGCAAGTGAAGAGGTCAATAGCACCTCAACTCTGCACATTCAGCCAAAAGAATTTGAATTCACGCCTTTGAATGAAGCAGTTGCTAAGAAATCCATAGATACTGGGAGTAAAAACCGGCAGTGCATAGCATTTATAGAGTCGAAGGGAAGGCAGTGTGTGAGGTGGGCAAACGATGGGGATGTTTATTGTTGTGTGCACTTGGCCTCTCGTTTTATTGGTAGCTCTGGCAAAACAGAAGTGACTCCCCTTGTTGATACACCAATGTGTGAAGGTACCACCGTGCTTGGCACTAGATGCAAGCATCGGTCACTATATGGCTCCACATTCTGCAAGAAACACAGACCCAAAAATGATGCAAATGATATTTCACATTCTCCTGAGGACACACAAAAAAGGAAGCACAGGGAGATTATTCCCAGTTCAGAAACCACATCCTGCAGAGATATAGTTTTGGTGGGAGACATTGAAAGTCCCCTGCAAGTGGAGCCAGTGTCAGTGATTGGGAGTGATGCCTTAAATGGAAGAAACAGTTTAAATGAGAACCCTGAACATTCAGGTAAAGATCATGATAACACAGAATTACTGCATTGCATAGGTTTATACTCCCATAGTGGTTTTGATCCTTGTCATGAAAGTCCTAAGCGGCATTCATTATACTGTGATAAACACCTTCCCAGCTGGCTCAAGCGTGCAAGGAATGGTAAGAGTAGGATAGTAACCAAAGAAGTGTTTATAGATCTTTTGAAGGACTGCTATTCACTTGAGCAAAAATTGCATTTACATCAAGCATGTGAACTTTTCTACAAGCTCTTTAAAAGTATTTTATCTCTAAGAAACCCAGTTC
The DNA here is from genome assembly GCF_047325235.1 of Durio zibethinus. Taxonomy (NCBI): domain Eukaryota; kingdom Viridiplantae; phylum Streptophyta; class Magnoliopsida; order Malvales; family Malvaceae; genus Durio; species Durio zibethinus. The sequence goes on from NC_143171.1 coordinate 6,806,994, forward strand.
CTATGGAAGTCCAACTTCAGTGGGCCCTTTCTGAAGCATCAAAAGATTTTAAAGTTGGGGAAATTTTAATGAAATTGGTTTACAATGAAAAGGAGAGACTCCAAAAGTTATGGGGTTTCACTGGCAATGAAGGTGCACCTTTGTCCTCTTTTGTGGAAGAACCAGTTCCCTTGCCATTGGCGGTCAATGATATCTTCGATGATGACAAGGCCATTAAGTGCAAAGTTTGCTTGGTGGAATTTCTTGATGACCAGCAGCTTAGCACACACTGGATGGATAATCATAAAAAGGAAGCACAATGGTTGTTTAGAGGTTATGCTTGTGCAATCTGCCTGGATTCATTTACTAACAAGAAAGTTCTGGAATCCCATGTTCAGGAGAGACACCATGTGCAATTTGTTGAACAGTGCATGCTTCTCCGATGCATTTCCTGTGGCAGCCATTTTGGCAATACTGATGAATTATGGTTACATGTGCTGTCAGCTCATCCTGTTGATTTTAGACTGCCAAAGATTGCTCAACAGCATAATCTATCTGTGGGTGAGGAATCTCCACTGAAACTTGAGCTTGGCAATTCACCTTCTTTGGAGAATAATTCGGAGAATGTAGGCAGTTTTCAAAAGTTTATTTGCAGGTTTTGCGGCTTAAAGTTTGATTTGCTGCCTGATCTTGGCCGCCACCACCAAGCTGCTCACATGGGACCAAGCTTAGCTATTTCTCGTCCCCCAAAGAGAGGGGTTCGTTATTATGCTTATAAACTAAAATCTGGGAGACTTAGCCGTCCTAGATTTAAGAAAGGTCTGGGGGCAGTGTCATATAGAATCAGGAACAGGGCAACTGCCACTATGAAAAAACGCCTACAGGCATCAAAGTTGATTGACACTGACATCATCAGCGTAGAGCCTGATGCAACAGAGACAGCAAATCTTGGTAGATTAGCAGAATTCCAGTGCTTAACCCTTGCAAAAATATTATTTTCCAAAATTCATAAAACAAAACCGCGACCTAATAACTTGGATATTTTGTCTATTGCTCGCTCTTCTTGTTGCAAAGTAAGCCTCATAGCCTCATTGGAGGAGAAGTATGGAATGTTACCAGAACGTATGTACCTTAAGGCAGCCAAGCTTTGCAGTGAGCATAACATTCAAATGGAGTGGCACCAAGAGGATTTTGTATGTGTAAATGGATGTAAGCCTGTCAAGGACCCAGATTTATTGTCCCCATTGATGCCTCTTCCTAATGGCTTTGCTGGCTACCCATCAGCAGATTCCTTGGATCGTGTGGATGAGGAATGGGAGCTGGATGAGTGTCACTATATCATTGATTCGCAACATTTTAGACAATGGCGCATGCAGAAGGCCACTGTCTTGTGTGATGATATAAGCTTCGGGAAGGAATCAGTTCCTGTAGCTTGTATAGTGGATGAAGGTTTTTCTGATTTCCTTTACATCTCTGGTGATAGTTCCATGCCTTGGGAGAACTTTACTTATGTTACAAAATCTTTGCTTGATCAATCCTTTGATCTTGATGCTGAGGTACCTTTGTTTTTGATAGTCATATCCTTTTCTCTATTGCTTCTTCATATAGATTCATTATAATTATTCCCGAGTGGAGGTTACTTCGGTTGCATGTCACAATGACCTTACCGTGAGAAGTTATAATTAAGATACTTGATAATTCCCTTACCTGGATATTTCTGGGCTTTGTTTGATGGTACCATCAAATGCAATTTATTAAGGAAAGGCATCATCCTTGTTTCGTGGCTTTCATCTTCCCTCACATGATGGGGTACATTTGTACATTGCTTGGATTGGTTTAGCTCTTATGTTTTGTTTTGTAATATTTTTGTCATTTTTACTTCTATTTATGTTCATATCCTTTCAGACTTTGCAACTTGGTTGCACCTGTTCCAATTCAACATGCTGTCCTGAGACATGTGATCATGTGTATCTCTTTGATAATGATTATGAAGATGCAAGAGACATATATGGGAAACCCATGCGTGGTAGACATCCATATGATGACAAAGGGCGTGTTATCTTGGAGGTACTTTAATTCTTGTTCTGTCAACCATTACTATTTTCTCTGTCAACCATCATATTTTGCTTGCTTTTAGTGTTTCTTATATCACATGTAAAAGAGTATTTGCTGTTATATGCTTGAAGACTTTTTTAAACAGTTAATCAGATATATTTCTTCTCTTTGTTGTTGCTTTCCATGCAATGAATTTTTTATAATAGCCTTATCAAGGAGTGCAACATTGACCTGATTTGATACTAATAAGCATCTAATATGATGTTTTTTCCTCTTTCAGAATTACATAGCTTCATGATTCAAAACATTATAAAATGTCAAACCCTTTTTGACAAGTAGATATGATTACTTAGTCTGGTTGGTGTCCTTGCTGCTCTCTTTGATTCTGGTTTATATCTTGTGATTAAACCGTTTTGAAACTGTGCAGGAGGGCTACCTTGTCTATGAATGCAATCGCATGTGTAGCTGCAATAGAGCATGTCCAAATAGGGTTTTGCAAAATGGAGTACAAGTGAAATTGGAAGTCTTCAAAACAGAGAATAAGGTAATAATTTCAAGTTTTGGCTGTATTCTAGAGTTTTGTCCTTTGATGTTGCTTCATGTTGATCTTCAGGGCTGGGGAGTCAGGGCTGGTGAACCAATTCTGAGTGGCAAATTTGTGTGCGAGTACATCGGTGAGATTTTAGATGAGCAGGAGGCAAACAATAGGGTTACCAGGTTTCACTTCTTGATTTATGAAGATCTTTTTTCACCTTTTGCTTGCTTTTATGCTTTATGTTGAATAGGCTATATGATCGGCTTTCAGGTATGGTAGAGATGGTTGCAACTACATGTACAATATTGATTCTCATATCAATGATATGAGCAGATTGATTGAAGGACAGGTCCAATATGTTATTGATGCAACCAAATATGGAAATGTTTCTCGGTTCATCAATCATAGGTGAGGATACACTTGCTTTGCATCATATACTAAAATGCTTTCCCATACTCTTTATTCTGGTATTTCTAAATTGTAACTTGATCATAATAATTGTGTGAATGAGGATTCAGAGGTTACAGATATATTATTCATTTTTTTATTGTGAGAAAGACTAAGATGCCCTTTAGCATTTATGACTTTTGTGAGGAACTAGTGCAGCTAAGTGGTGCAGTTCAACTTTGCTGTACTTAAATAATGATCCCATATCTCTACGTTTGAAATCTTGAATTTCTATTGATTCACTCTTGAGAACTTCTTTGTCTTCTTTCCTTTTAATTCTCCCTAGTTGCTTGCCGAATCTTGTGAATCATCAAGTTCTTGTGGACAGCATGGATTGTCAGCGTGCTCACATTGGTCTCTATGCCAGTCAAGATGTAAGCACTTCTCAACAATTTAGAGTAAAAATCTGTCACATCTCTAAAATCTAGGACGATCTAAGTTCTGTGGAAGACATTGTGGTTTAGATGACTGAGTTTAATTGGGTGGGTTGTCAAAAAAAAAAAAAAAGAGAAGAAAAGAAAGAGTTTAATTAGTTGAAGAAAAAAGGGTTCAAATATGCATCTGTTAACTTTTTTTTTTCTTCTACCAACATGTAGTAGGTGATCTCTACAATGCTAGTCATGACCTTAACTTCTTTGGAATGGTTTCCCCGCACATCTGATTAGGAGTAGTTATGTAAGACTCATGTTGTTGGGAAAAAAAATCAAAAGAACTCCATTGTTCTAGTATTATACATGTATTGAATCATGCCACCTTTTCATTTAACAATTTTGCAGATAGCTATGGGTGAAGAGCTGACTTTTGACTATCGATATGAACTGCTGCCTGGACAAGGATATCCATGTCAATGTGGAGCTTCTGCATGTTGGGGCCGTCTTTACTAAACCAACCCTCGGTGAGCACTGTGGGGTCTCCATGGCTTCTAAGTATTGCTTTTTGAGTTCACAAATAAGGATACAGAACTCTAACATAGGAGCTCTACCTCCATCAAGCCAGTCAGGTCTAAATCTGGCTGTCTTGCTGCAAACATTTTCTGCACTTTTAGCAGGTCGTTCTTGCACTAAGGCAGCCGTAAACTGCCAAATCTCTATCAGTGGCAATGGATTCAGCAGGCATCAGAAAGAACGTGCTACGTTCAGTGTGGAATTCTAGACCAAGCCAGATGGTATCTACTCTATTTCTTCGTTCTAAACGGGCTTCAAGGAAATGGGATGAAAGCTTAGAGTATATTTGGTAGATCTCTGTTTAAATTCTCCCCTCTCCCCCAAATTTATTTTTTCTTTCCTGAGTAATGAAGTCACTTAAGACATAATGTAGATTTTGCCCCTTTTCCCACATTTGTACGGAGTTCTTAGGTTGATAGCTTAGCCTATGAATATTAGAAAACAGTTTTGATAATGCTTGAATTGCCTCTTTTTGGAAACCTGCATTATATGCCCCTTCTCTCTAGTTTGTTCTCCATTGTATAAAGTTTGAGCAATTCCTTTTGTGTTTTGCTTTATTCAAGTTATTTCAATACTCGATGAGAACATCCATACAGCTAGTAAAATGAAAGAAATTCGCCATTGTATGTGATATTTTAGAAGTAAACTGATTAAAAATGATATGACTAGACAAGGCATATCATAACTGACTTGTCCAAACTTCAATTTTCTTAAGCGGGTTATGAACAAATGTTCTCCAAAAACAAACAGAAACAGGGATGACTAATCCTCAGTCTTAGCTGTCATCTGATATTTGTCACAAAAAAGTTACAGATGTTGCATTAGCAAAATGCTAGCGGTTCCTATGATCAACTATGTGTGTTGTTGAGGTGTCAGGTAGATTCCAGGCAGGAAAAGGAATCCTGATCCATCCTCAGCTGTTGTCTAGAACGTCAGTTCCCCTTTCTGAACCACAAAGAAGACAAAGGGAAGCCCGTAACTGACAGCCACTAAGATCGCCATTCCTGTTTTCACAAATTTAAGCAGAAACATGACAATTAAAACTGTCAGTCTCAGTTTCAGGTTATGATTTTCAGTGTACTTTCATTTCATTTTAATTCAAGTTTTCAACCATGCAACCCTGAGGTGGAAGCTCAAGAACATTTCTAGTGTCTCACCATATTCAACAACTCTTCCAATTTTTTTCTTCTTTCCTTGCTTGAGATCCTTTGATTCTGATAAAGTCATCAAATGCAAAATCATGGAGCTAATAACCAAAGCACTTCCAGTTTTCTCCCTAACAACTCTCTCAGTCAAATCTAATGACCAGAATCCAGCCATCTTACTTGAAAAATCTTCAATCACAACCTTAATAAACAGGAACACTCCAAGCAACAGTGCTACTTTTGCAATAAACCTGGTTGATCCTTTAGGGGATGTTCTCCAATTCAGCAGATTAACAACACAAGCACAAGCATAGAGGGGAAACCAGAAATACCAATCTATACCAATCAATATTAGAAAAGAGAAAACAAATTATCGGCTATCAAAACAAAAACCAAATACCAAAATCTTAAACAGAAAATTAATAATCCGTATACCAGGGTCATTTAACTGAACAGATGAAGAAAAGCCAAACATGATTGCCATTAACAAAGAAGAGGAGCTGAATAGCTTTCTGGGTTTTGCCATTCTCTTGGTTTGAACATGCAAACAAAGTTATTACCATGTTATGTGTACAATAAAAATAATAGGCACGCAATTACTATGGTCAACGCTTTATGGTAGCCAAGTACTCTTTAACTTATTTATATTTATCTATCATCAATGTACTAGCAATATTCTGGAGTAATATATAACATTAAAAAATTGCGTTATTTTCTCTGCAAATCACCTTTCTTTTTTGAGGCAATGACTTTTGGGGCATATCAAGAATCTTTCATACCAAACCTGTCTGTATTATATTCACTATAATAAATAAAAGCTTTGGAAGGAATGAGGGGGCATGCATCTCCATGTTTTTACATGTTAAAAAAATGATGTTACTTTGATGAAAGAGAGATTAAGTTTAAGCTTCTAAGAAATGGTTGCTTCCATTGATGAAATCGAGTTTTTTTGGGGAGTGGAGAATAGAAGCTTGGCTAAAGAAACAAGGCGGGGACCGGGACCACATGGGCAAGGGGTTTTGGGTGACAGTTTAAAATCAAGCGCATGACATAGCAGACAACTTAGCTGATCTGCTTTGGACATTTATCCACAAGCATGGCAAAAATAACAGTACTTCAAGAGTGAGCCAAAACATGTTGCAGGTAAGGTTCCAAACTCATTGTTTCAAGCTGTTGAGCATGCAGTACTTCTGCCAAACACAGTTTTTAGGGTAGCTAGATAGAATTGAAGACAAAGAAAATACAAAGGAGAACAAAAAGTTTTTCCAAACAAAAAAAGAATGAATCTAGTGAAAGGAAAAGAAAAGAGAAAAAAAAAAGTTTCTTCAAATTATGATACCGTTTGCTTATTTTTTTTGTTCTTTTCATACAAACATGTAATAAGGAAATCAGATATTTCATTTCTCACTTTTTTATTTAATTATATATTAAATTAGTAATCGAGTATTGATTTATTTATAATTATCATGTGGAACGAACTTGTTTCAAATAAAAAAGGGGAAAAAAATAGAGGTGTTGACCCATAACATATAGAGGTCCATTCTTGTTATTGGGTTTAATGCTTGAGATATGATTGATCATCATGTAATCTAAGATACAAAGCAAAAATATATAGATATCAAACGGCACAGAGTTTGTTTGTTTTTTTTTTTTTTTTGGCAGTGAATGGCAGATAGTTAAGTTTAGTAATATTTATTAGATTAGAGTGAGTTAATAATTGAGTAGCATAAACATGGCACACGAGTCCAGCAGGGACGACCCACCACATGAAGAATGATTAAAAGGGTGGGCCAAATTTCCAGCCAGACCATCTTTGCAAATGGTTTTCCTTTTGGAACCACTGATGATGAAACCTTCCTCTCTTTTTTCTTTTCCATCATTGCTAAAACCTCCATTATTGCATTACAGCATGGCCCTTAGAAGGGAAATCAGTCCTGACATGAGGAAAACCAAAAACAAAAGAAAATGGAGGGGTAGGGGGGCTGCCCCCAATCCCAAACCCAAAGTCAAAAAGATTTTGAAGAGCTGCTTTGATATTTATTTTGGTCTTCTTTCTAACTAATGCTATCATCTTGTATGGAATTGTGCCATCTGCAAAACTTTTTTTCTATCTAATTGCTATCATTTCCTTCCTTTTTATAAAGGAAGTAGGGGAAGTAGCATCTTTGAAACAAAGGAAATATATTTTCATGTTCCTAGGAATTAATTTGAATGAGACATGGGTCCAGTCAAGCTTTTGTTAAGATCTGAATTGATGGCAAATCTGAGAGCAAAGAAGGTCATTTGGTTATAGCATAAATGGATTTTCCCCCACTTTGCTAGGAATAAAAGGATCAAGGAAATGATAAAGTATTTTAACCTAAGAGTATTCAATAATGAGAAGATGAATTAAGAAAATGTTTTCAATAATAAGCTGAGTGTTTGATTAGAATCTTCATAACTAGGAAATGTAATAGGATATTAAAGCTGTTTGATGCAGATTATTTAATTCCAGTTTAAGTTGAAACTCCCAAGGTCATAATAATATTTCATAAAAAAGTTAGGGTAAACATGCAACTATAATTAATGTTTTTGGCTCTCCTTGGTTATAAATTAATGTCATCATAGATTTGTTAAGCCCAACAGAAACTATATTATCTAATTAAAAAAATAAAATCATAATTCAATTCAATTAATTTATACAATTATTTTTAATAAAAAATATTTAATATATTTGATAATCATATCTCAACATTTATAACTCTTTTTTCTATCCTTAAATTACTATTTCTTTTATAAAAAAACCTAAAAGAAATATGTTTAGACATGAATACAAATGTCTCTATTACTCTTGAACCCACAAATATATTTCAAACTAATCAAAGTGTTATGCATGTTCTCAGTTTCTTTTTAGATGATAGGTTTGTTTGAATTTAAGGAAACCAATGATTTTTTCATGTGTTAATAAAATAACCCTTTCTTATCTTCTTACACTTCTGGTTTTTGCATTAAAATTAATTATGGAAAAAGTTAAATACATTGGGCATAATATATTTTTATATTTTTATAATTGAAGTTATTAAGATTTAAATTTTAATTATTAAAAGTAAAGTTTAACATTATATTAATAAACTATGCAATTATTGATGAGCATAGCATTATTAAAATAAAGAAGAAACCAAATGGATAATTGCTTGCTTCTATGACCATTTTTTAATATTTAGAATAGAAAACCTTCAAATTAGTAGAATCAATGATCCAACCACAAATCTCACCTTTATGTAGGATGGAAACTATTCAAATGGTTCCTAAATCAACCTAACTTTGGTGGCTTTTAATTTAGACAAATCAGAGTTGTAAATTCTCTACATCTAACAGAAGAAATTTTTGTTGAAAAAAAAAAAAAAAAGAAGAGAAAAACATGTGGTCTTCAGTTCCCCGCAAAAATACACAATGTAATTTGGGACTTTTTGCTTTTGGACCATCCATCATTTTCAGTTCGTCACCAATTCTATTCCCTAGCACTATCAAAATTAAACTGTTTGATTCATCTCTCACTCTTCATAAAATTTTCCCATAATGCCCTTCGCCAATACTCAGTCTGAGTCTCTGACAACCAATTTAACAGCCTCTTGAGGGTATCTCAGCCATTTCAAACAAACCCACCTGTGCTCATGTAAAAGATGCTCACTTTTTGCATAGGAAATCCGGCAGCGGCCCATGGAAGCATCATTCCAAGACAGAAAGAACCCAAAAATTTATGGCGTTTGGCAAAATTTTACAAAAATTAATAAAGGTTGAAATTTTAAAAGAACGATGATGAAACACAATTAAAAAAAAAACAAGGAAGCTTGTTTAATTATAAAGAAAGTGTTTTTAAGACAAATGAAAGAATATTCAGGCTGGCTGAGACATACAAAGTAAAACAACCATTAAAAGCATAGGTGAGACAGAAACAGTGGTAAAGTAAAAGCAATCCAAACCGCATCAAGTTCCTCTTTCTTTTTGTTTGTGGGTTTTTTTTTTTTTTCTATACACAAAAAATAAAAGTGAAACTTTACTCATTATTCTGGCCCGAGTAAAGTCTGAGTTGAATGGTTCCCTTGATGCTTGACACCAGAGCTTTCACTCAATCATTTTAGGCACCCGTGGGCTTAGAAATAAGAGATAAGAAATGGGTTTTCAGGGGAGATACCAGGTTACACATAACACATCAGTTTTTCTTTAGCTGAGGTTTTTAGTGTTTGGAAGTTTTCAAGATTCTCTATGTTGGGTGTAAGAAAAGGTACTCTTTTTATGCTTGTTTCTCATTTGTATAGGTAAGACTGTAAGAGTTTTCAAGTTTCTTTCTTTTTTTCTTTTCCCTTTTTTCTGTGGGATTTTTTTTTATCTATATTTAGGAGATAGGATTTTTTTATCTATTTTACTTTTTTTTTCTCTTTCCCTTTCTTTGTTGTTGTTGTTGTTGTTGTTATTGTTATTGTTATTGTTTTTTGTATTGCTAATACGATAAGTGTCTTGAAAAAATTTTAGGTTCTTAACTTTTTAGAATCTTTATTTTGTTTAACTCAGATTACCATTCAAAGTTTGTTTTATCTTAGGAAAGTTGTAAGTTGGAGTGCTTTAAATTTTTTATAGTTTTTTCACTTAATGTTTTTGGCAGGTTTGTATATTCTTTTGCAACTTTACCTCTAGGGGGTTTGCGTCCTATTTTCTTAAAACAATGCATTGAGTTCTCGCTGAAAATGGCTGAAATTAGATTTCCTAGGGTAGAGGAAGGCCAAACCAAGATTAGAAATGTCCCAATTGCTGTAACCCCTGAAGGTTTTTGGTGTTGTCCATCTCCTGTTGTGTTCCAAAAGACTCTCAAATCTCAAAATTCTCTAAACAAACCCAAATCCTCCTCACCACTACCCAAGACTACTGTTCAGAAGAAGCAGATCCCGCTAACTGAAAAGAAGCCAATGACCACCCCAATAAGGTCAGCAGTTAACTTTGATGATCAAAGAACTTTTACCCCAGATAACCCTGGTATTAGTACACCAATTGTTCCTGAGAGGACGCCTAGGCCTAAGGTGGAACATGTGCCTAGGAAGGTGGCAATTGAGTTTGGTGAACCGGGAACCAGTGATATGAAGGTGATTCTACTTGGAAAGCAAGGGTTTTGTGTGAAATTGAGTGTCCACAAGAAAGTTCTACTGGAGCATAGCAGTTTTTTCACTGATAAACTTTCTGAACAAGAGTCTGGTTTGTCTTGCCTTGAAATGGATGACTGCGAGGATGTTGAAATTTATGTTGAAACTGTGGGACTGATGTACTGCAAAGAAATGAAGCAGCGATTAATCAAACAAACTGTTTCACGTGTGCTCCGCATTCTCAAGGTAATTTGCTCATTCGTGATATTGCCTTTCTATTTAGGAGCTGAATCTTTTTACTTCTGTATACACACAAACATAATGAGGACACCATTTGTAGTTTATTCTGATCTTAACAAATTGTAATCTTAGACTCTTAGTATTGCTACTCAACTGTTGTCATATCTCTTCCACTTCATAAATGCTAGTGAAGAGACTGTGTTTTTTCAAGCTCAGATTGAAGGCATATCTGCATACCAGGTCCATTTGTTATTTACTCTGAGATTGTCTACTTGCATAATCTTTCTATAGCCTTGTTTTCCTCTTATCAATCTGCCTAAATTTTGGTACATTGGTTGTTTACTTGGATTTCATGCTTGCCAGAAAATCAGTATAGCGGTCTGTCTTCTTGTTAGTTTCTGTTATGTGGTTTTATTAATTTATTCAACTTGTGTCGTGTAACTTTTCCTTGCATATTCAATTCTTGCTATTATTTCTGCTCTGCAATATACTATCGTTTTTTAGTGTGTTCCAATTCCTTGGGCAATTAGCTGTTTCATTACAACCCATTTACATTTACACTGTGCCATACTTTATAACTGGCAGTGCAAAATTTCTTTCTTATGTTTGGAAAGTAGAGTAAAAGAAATGTTACCATTGAGGATGTATGTTATAAATATAGCTTGGTTTTACTTGGATTCCCATAATCTCTTATACTTTAGTAAAACTACTGGCTGAGATGGATTTCCATCCTCAGAGGCAGAACGATGATGTTGCCTTGTTGAAGGATGATCATGACTGGAAGGATTTGTGGAAGGTTATAATTGATTATCAATTGATCCCGTTAGCAGCTGGCTATGAACTGTTTCTCTGCTTGATGCTAATTAGCTTATTCTTGCAAAAAATAAGTATGATATAACCTGCACGTTCTGTTTCAAATTTGTACATACTTAGTGAAGGATACTCTGAAACTTTAAAGGTGCATGGTCTATTGTATGTCCACCCTTGAATGATATTCACTAGTTATGGTATCTAATTTTTGTTTATTGAAAATCACCAGAATGTTGATGGATATCCAACAATTTGTTTAGTCATAAACTTCAACACATGTAGCATGTACATTGAAATGTCTCTTTTAGCTTTATGTGAAGCTGGCTTCTGTATTTTAGAGTTTTTGTCCTTTTATGAAATTTTCCTTATGCATGTAATGATCTTCTTTGCAGGTCGCTGAACTGCTTGGATTTAGCTCATGTATGCACGCATGCTTGGAATACTTGGAAGCAGTTCCTTGGGTTGGCGAAGAGGAAGAAGAAAAGGTGGTCTCTTCAGTTTTGCGCCTCCAGGGTGAACGTATTGGGGTCACGCCATTATTAAAACGCATATCTTCTGGTGTCTCTAATCCCCCAAATGACACAATTTCACACATAATGGAACTTGTTCTTAAAAGCAATGAGGAGAGAGGCCGGCGTGAAATGAAATCCATAGTGTTGAAGCTTCTGAGGGAGAATAATAGTCTGCCAAGTTATACCTGTTCAGCTGACATCTGCAGTGAAACTGTTTATACATCTTGCAGAAGCTGCTTGGATTCACTTTTGTCTCTGTTCAAGCGAGCAGTTGAACCAGAGTTCACTGATAAGCCCATAGACAGCAAAGAACCTGTGGTGAAGCAAATAGCTTTGGAGGCTGATAATCTCTTGTGGTTGCTTGAAATTTTGGCTGACAGGCAAGCAGCAGATGAATTTGCATTAATGTGGGCTTGCCAGCAAGAGTTAGCAACATTACATTCAAAGCTGCACATTGTGTCTCGTTACCATGTTAGCTGCATTACAGCTAGGCTATTTGTTGGAATTGGAAAAGGGGAGTTGCTACCTGTGAAGGACATTCGTCAGTTGTTGCTAAAAACCTGGTTGCAACCATTGATCAATGACTACAGCTGGTTGCAACATGGCTGTAGGTCATTTGATCGGAAAGTTGTGGAGGAAGGTATCAGTAGGACAATCCTCACATTGCCTCTAGAGGATCAGCAGAGCATTCTGCTTGCTTGGCTGGGCAGTTTTCTGAAGGCTGGTGACAATTGCCCAAATCTTCGGAGGGCATTCGAGGTCTGGTGGCGCAGAACTTTCATTAGACCTTATGCAGATGCCCAAGGCAATGTACTCCAGTCAGATAGCTCAATGACATCAAAGCAGTAGACTCAAGAGATAACAATACAGGTGATGCCATATATAAATTAATTGGAATTACCTTTAAAGTTTGCAGAGAACTCCTTTAAGCTTAAAATAACGATATACTGAAACAAAAGTGCTTGTTGAGTACTTGGAGTATTTCTCCATTATCAGGAGTTGACATGGCAAGTCTCCTTGGACGTTGCGTGATTTCAGTTAACTGCTTCATGCCCATGTTTTCTGCTAGAATTCAATATGGAATGTATAAAACTTACTTTGGATTGACTGAGTGCTGGTTGATTGTTTTGATCTGGCAATTCTCATAAAGAAATTTAAGTAGCAGTTACTTTCCTGTGAAATTTCTTCTGTCTCAATGTATGGTTGTGCATTTTCCCTGGAGGAAATTAATGTCTTATTCCCTTTTTATATCTCTGTAGAATCCAAGTTTTCATTAGAAGTTAGTTTGACATTTTGGTTGAGTTGCAAAACTGTCATTGAACATGTGATAATGGAAAATTCGGTTGGTGTAAAATTAATTTGTTTTGAACAAAATTTTATTGGCATTCTCGTAGTCCATTTTTATTTTCATATCTTTATGAAACTTAGCCCGTTCTGTTCTCTTCTCAAAATTGACCAATTGCTTTTTGGTCCCACGGCCTGCTTATTGCCCATAACCTAACTAACAAGAATACAGCAAAGCAAAGGAAGCCCAAAACATTGTGTGGGCTAATCTCGGACTAGCCTTCCATTAAGTCTTGATGAATTTGAAAGGCTTCATAAATATTGATCTAACTTCACATTCTTATCTTGTCGTTGCAGTTTATTAAAAAGCAGTGACATTGGAGTATAATGTCTCTTCTCGTGCTTCATGCCCAGAATCATGCATTCTTCCTTTTGTGTCCTACACCACATGCTTCCATGTTTCTTCGTCGGTTAGCAAAGTAAATCACTAGGCATGCAGCAGTAGCTTGGTTTAAGACATGCCCCATCCCTGTGTTGTAGCTGCTAGCCTGCCACTACTAAAGAGTTGTTATGATTACAGCTTTTTCCTGTTGAATATGTTGATCCCTTGATCATATTCTAGGTTACCAATCTCTTTACTGAAGCATGGGGTTCCACTCAATCTCTTGCAAGCAAGTTGTATATAAAAAAAATCCATTATATTAGGTGACGTCTCCGAGTATGATCAAGAAAATGTTAGAATTCCACAGATAAAATAGTTTAAGAAAGGTGGAGAGATTCCATGGATATTCTAGCCAGTCCAGCATCTTTTATATATGCATGCAATTCAAGCAACTGTTTCTGTAAAAAAAAAAAAAAGCATAGCTTTGAATCTCCTTGCCTGCAAGTTTTTACCACACAATCATCGGTTAAAAGCCAGAAGGAAATGCAAGTGGAATCGAATACATTGAAGGAAAGAGACAGATCATCCCAATTTCTTCAATGAGTACTCCACAGGTTTTAATACCACAGAATTGACATCTAATCAGGTGAAGAGTGATTTTAACAAAACAAATTTTCAATCAGGAAAGCAAATTTGCATCTATTCTATCATTTATGATTGTTCATTCAGCTGTCAGTTTCTAATTGGATACAGGTAAGTCATTTTACAGATTTTATTGTATGTCCTATATATAATTTGACCAGCTCTACGTACAATAAAGTAAAGATCAACACTTAACAAATGGATGGACAAGGAATTGAGGTGGCTCACAGTAAATTATGGCAAAAGCACTAAAGGCGAGATGTGGCATTCAAGTTTCACGGATGAAAATGGTAGCAAAGATAATTTTGTTTTTAAGCTTTTAGTATCTCTTCAAGCCTTTAAGACTCAAGTACTACTGACTTTAATTCATTTTAAATTCTAGCTAGCATAATTAGTCCTTTTAGCTTATATATATATATATATATAAAGTCATAATTAAAAAATAAAAAAATTATAAATATCGAAATTCAAATTATAAATTTATTAAATATTATATCTTAAAATAATTATATAAACTAATTTAATTAAATTTTAAATTTATTTTTTTTCATTTTTTTTTTTAGTGAACAACTCAGATAAATGGGCCAATATTTTTGTTTCTTTCCTTAATACTGGAAACTTCATTGGCATAAGACCCGTGCATTTATTTCAGCTGTACATGATCTCTTAGGATTCAAATCCCTCGGAGGGGTACATTTAACTCGAGTACTGGTAACGCTATAAATTTGAAATAAAACCAACAACTGGGAGATGTACCAACTTGACTAACCCTAGCTAAGTGAGTAATAGGGGTTAAACTTATGTAACATGTGGAGAAGCATGAAACTAAAAATTAATTGCAATTTAGTGTTCATTTTTTGAAACCCGACTGCACTCTTCATGTCTAAAACCTGGTCCCCTCCCTACACCTGACCAGAAGATCGGACGAATGTCATATTATATAGTAAATAGGATTCTTTTGCAGAGGGACTTCAATGGCACTGACCCCTTTCAAATGGCTGGATCTAGAAATTTGATTTTGCTCTACTCAAATTCTTTTTTTTTTTTTTTTGCTGTCAGTCCATGTTCTTGGGAGTTGGGGATGTTTTGCAAGTTTTATCCTGTCCTTGTCCTTGAAATTTCTTATAATCGGCTGCCCATCCCAATGCCGACTAAAGTTTTTTTTTTAATTTTTTTTTTTTATAAAAGAGATGTAAAGGATAGAATTAAAATTTTATCTCTAGACTCTACTAAATGTCAATTAAATTAAAATTTTAAATTTAAATAAAGTTAAAACTCAACTACATACAAAAATTTCCTTTGCAGTTGAATGTAAAAATCTAGTTTTTAAGCCAACAGAAGCAAAAGCAGGTCTCAGTTTTTATGGCTCAAAAACTGTAAACACAAATGATAAATTTTCCGTACGCCCAAAACTTCATCCTTTTATGAACATTTTCCCCATTCCAATTTTCTGTTAGTAAAGTTTAAGGTGAATTAAGAGTCACAGCCTCTACACAGATATCTACCAGACTACTACCCCACATGGGCTGGAGCAAGCCTGAATGGTAATGCCGGTTCCGTAAGTTCTTCAATGATGGGCCCAAGCCCAAAAACCAAAATTTGAAGTGGGGTTTATCAGTCCATGGAGAGAGTCATTTGGTTGGTGGACAGTCCTTGGATCGGCATCGGACGGGTAGCTTTCTGTATAGCCAATTCTATGTGGGGGGGACTCACCCACGCCCCACTCCCCCGAAGTTGTTTGTACGAATACTAGGGCACCTTTTCTGAGGGGTCCACTTTTTTTTTTTCTTAAATCATCAATGGAAATTAAAAGCATTCATATAAACTTTTCGTCATTTTCTTTCGCATTCAATTTGTAAACAAGACAAAGAAACCAACTTGGCCAAAGTGGCGACCCACTGAATTGTCTAGCAGAAGGTTTGAGCCTATCAAAACCCCAGGTAAGAGGTGATATTGAAACAGCCCTCAGAGAAAACAGATAAAAAAAAAAAAGGGTCAGGAGTCAGTAGTATTCAGGATTCAGGCCCACCCGCCCTCTCCATCGGCTAAGAAAGTAACGTGCTTCAGGCATTGAATACAAGGTAAAAAGAAAAAAAAAGAAAACAAAATGAAAAGCCTCATTAAAGAATTATCATAGATTCTTATGGTATTTCTCCTTCAGTCAGTCTCCCTTGGAGGGTTGATTTTTAAACGCTTTCTTTTCATGTACTAATATTCAATTTCTAGTTTCTTAGAATCAGTTGAATGCTCGAACATCAAGGAAAGAAACGTAGTCAATACTTACTTTTCAAGCTGCATGCAGGTTAATTTTTTCACAGGTTGCTTCAAAAACATAAAATAAATCAAACAAATCTTGACTGAATGAATCAATGGATCATGAAAATGAGGGTGCAGTCATTTTTTTATATAAAAATCTTGATTCTTAGCATTTCTTTTTCTTCCTCTTTCTCTCTCAAATCAAGAAAATGGAAACACAGCTGAAAGTGACACTGCTTTTTATACCTTATCTGTTGTGACAGTGAAACGTTTTGGGACTGATAGGGTTTTGTATTTTTTCAAATTTAGACGATGAATTAACCGCTGGAATATCATATCAAAAACCCTTTTTTTTAATTTTAATCTTTTTGTCCAACAACATTGATTTTCACCCATGAAATTATGCATAGCTTGGATTAAAAAGGAACCGATGGTTGCCGCACAACAACTTGGTAAATCTAAATGTAGAGATGTCGATTTATATTGTTTTCTCAAAGGAAAAGCAACATATTAGGTAAAGAGTACTTGTTGCTTCGCAAATGATTTGTTTTGGATTTTAAGGAACCAACCTTTTTTAATATAGAGTTGGTTATCAGGTAACACAACAACAAAGAACCTACCAGTTTGTTTAGCTTAATAGCTATGTGAGTAAAAGCAGACAGAAAAAAGATTGGTTTGGGGCTGTTTATTAACAATGACTTGTACCAGCAAACTCCTGCCAGGCAATTTCCTTTTAGGTAACATTGGCTACTTTCACGTTTTATACTCTTTTTCTTTTCTTTGTCTTTGGCATTTCTTCAGTCAATAGACCAAAACAAGGAATCATCGTGCAAATGACAATATTGTCTAACACAATTTGCAATTTGGAAATGCAATACTCTTCTTTTTTTTTTTTTTTTCCTGAAAGTTAAAGAAAATATATATTAATAGAGAAAATAGGCTAAAGCCATGCTGCAAGGTCTGAGCTTCTGTATAAACCAAGTTTTGCAATTTGGAATACAGTACTCTTCTATAATTCAATTACATGCTGAGACACAAACATATACATTTTGCGCACATTTGGTAATAGTTTGGCTAGGGACTAATGCAATACTCTTCTATAATTCAATTATATGCTGAGACACAAACATATACATTTTGCACACATTTGGTACTAGTTTGGCTAGGGACTAGGGGCTAATTAAATCAAACAAAGATTATTTTGGGGCAGTTGCACCTTTTTATGAAAGCAAATCAAAAGATAATCTTTCTCGTCAGCAAATTCATAGCCGAATGCTAAGGAGGAATATTAAACTTTTAATTTCGGTGATCAAATTTATATCCACGAAATTGCAAGTATTCAAAAAAAAAAAAATCTACCTGGTTGTAAGAGTTTCTAATTGCCTAAGAAAGCAAAACCAGTCTTGGAACTTGTAAGCATCAATTGATGAGAAAAACATAAAGAAATTAAAGCTTGCTCAGGCTTGGGCATAGGGCATATCTTGAAGGACTTGGAGTTGGATTCTTGTATCAATAGAAAGGTAGAGGGACGAAAAGATATGTAGAGTGTTTATCTTTTTCTAAATTCTTCTTACTCATAATTCATAGAAGAGTTTTATAGCTTGGGCTAAACTTCCATTCTGTCGTCATCGAAAGCAACTCAAGTAGTGCAATTTTTTGGGCTAACAATCACTCTTTAGATTTCGAAAGCAAGCTTAAGGGTGTCACATTCAGACACATACCCTTTGTCCATGAGGTTTGTTTTATGCTGGTTTCTTTTCATGGACCATGGTATGTTGTTCATAAACCTCTTTTTCTGTTATCCCCTTGATAAAATTAGTCTTTCCTTTAAAAATAAAAAGGTTTTATTTCTTGTTTGCCAACTTAGCCTCCAAGAATATTTGTTTGGGGTTTTGACAGAGAAAACATTAAAAGAAGACAAATGTGAAACAGTTGAAGTAATTGGTTTAAAGAGATCATTCCTAGGACTGGACTCTAGAGGAAATGCTTAGTAGAAAATATTCCTTTTGTTTTTCTCTATTCTAAGGTAAAATACTTTCTGCAACATGATCCTCCGTAAAAACTTATTTTCAGATAGTAAAATCCGTGCTGTCTGGCCAAAATTGATTACATGATTTTGAAAGCGAAATTTACAAGATCTGGCTAAAATATCAAATCATTAATTAGTACACACAATGTTCATACCTACCCAAGGTGACCAAAATTGACGTGCCTTAAATTCATATTCACCATCTGCAATCTACAGTGATCGTATATGACTCTTATTTCAATCATAGATTGGTTGCCATCACTTTTCAGTAATATGTAATCTGAAAAGTTCTACTTGATGTATGTACGTATATTAATAATAGACTATAGTCATAACTATATATAGCCAATCACTATTTGCTAGAGAATTGTCATCATATTAGAAATAACAAAAATAGAAGAACATATATGATAATCTATCATCCTCCATTACCTAAAAAAAGAGCAATTCTAAGCATATCTCTCTCTTTCTATCCCTCAAAAACATGAATATTTCATGTTATTCTAGAAAATATAAAGGTACAAAAACCTTAAGTACATATAGAAGTAAAGCAATCTACTATACAATTATAACAAGGCCAAATACAGCTAGCTAACTTAGTGCTACGTTTATCGTTATGATTTTTTTTTTGTTTCTTAATAGAATTGAGAATGGGATTGTTGTGCTCTATTTTAAGAGATTACTATGGAAATATATATCTGAATTAATAGCCCCCAAAGTCTCTAACTGTGAAAGAAGAACTCTTCTCGGGCATGTTTCCAGCATGGCGTAACCCTAGAGTGAGTGAAACATCACCAGCCGTGGTCCCGAACCTAATGAGAGTAGAACCAATGTCAGTATTACCAGGAGTGGTCTCGTAATCCGCCGCAACAATGCTGCCACGATGACACGAGTCATCGACACCAGCTATCCTGTGGTGGATATCCGAGTGACCATTGGTGGTGGTGAAAGGCTGGGAAATGGGTGGCGCCACCTCAGGGGCAGTGGTGTTGATGGTGGTGGGAGGACTAGTAATAATGGTGGAGGTGGTAGTGGGGGTGCACTGTTTTGCTTGGTATTCCGAGAAGCATTGTCTATTGATTGCAATGAGTGAAGGGTCGTTTTCTATGCCATTGATTTCGGATATTTTGCCTGCTGGTGTGATGGTTGCTGTAGCTGTTGTTGTTGTTGGTGGTGGTGGTGTTGGTATTGATGTTGCTGTGGCAGCTGCTGCTCCTGGTGTTGTTGAAGGCGTTGATGTTTGTCCATTGTTGCTATTGTTTGGGTTCCTTTCTCTCTCTTTATTATCTTCCTCCTCTTCTTTAGCCTCTTGTTGGTACATCTCTTCTACCATGGGTTTCCATAACCGAACCCTGGCATTTATGAACCAATTTGAAACCTGCAAAAAACATATGATCATTTCATTACATTACACCACATGCATTTAAAATCCCAGGCAAATGACAACAAATCCATGTCAAGTTTAACACAACAAAAATAGCAATGATTATATGCAAACCATGCATATTTCTTTGTTTTGTTTTTATAAGAAAAAGATTACTAAAATGTTGTACAGAATTATTAAAATATGTCCATGATTGATTATTTCATTAATTGATTTTAAGAAACACAACCTTCACCTCAATCTGTAAATTTACTTCTAACATTATTGGCTTACTGTTCTACTTTATGGACCAGTCCAAAAGCAAACATAAAAAAAGTACTCTCCAAGAAACGATAGGTAATAAATAATTATCAGTACTATCCATGCTAGCTCTATCTTTCCTCACATTTTGCTCAATGATGTCTGTTTCTTATAGAAAGCTCCAAAAAAAAATTGACACAGTAGGTTAAAAGCAGTCATGATTATTAAGGTGGGGAAGCTCTCCATTTATGACCTCGAATCACTGTCTTTTTGTTACTGATCAGCTATAAATTATAAAAGACATAAGACTAGAATTAGGTGAATCACTGTCTTTTTATTACTGCACAGCTATAAATTATAAAAGACATAGACTAGAATTAGGTGTTTGTCTTTCCTATGACACTTTGCAGCCTCACGTTTTTCCATTTTGGCTTTCATGCAGATTAAAACAGTGCAAAACAACTCTATAATATGTTTGCATGAACATGAAATTCGAATTAAATTCTGCAAAGCTAAATAAATGAATAATAACTATGCTGGAGTGAAAATGTGCCTATATGAGTTTACTTTGAAGTACAGACAAATTTATCTTTGGTGTATTTATGGGGCTTTATCGTGTGGTTGGAGGGTGTCATAGTGAGTTACTTGATATGAGAGAGAAAAGGACAGAGATAAATAGAAAGATAGAGAGAGAAAGAAAGAGGGGGAATCAAAGCTGCAAATTTTCATGTCTCATCTCTTGGAGTACATTGTCTCTGCCATTTAAATATAATCTGCTAAGTTCCCTTCACCATTCAGTATTTATGTCTTTCTATTCAGAAATCAGAATCTATGCCTTGGGGCAAAGAATCATAAGGAAAATATTTTTATAATTTAATGGAACACAAAAAAAAAAGAAAAGAAATGGTCTTTTTCATAAAACAGTGAAAAAAATCACAGAAATAAAATCCAAATCCATGCAAGCTGTTCTGAACTTACTGATGGTTCCTTCCTAAGGTTTTCCTTTTCTCTTCTTCAGAACAGTGAAGTGTTGCTTTTTATAACCCAGAGGCTCAGAACCCAAAAGGATGATTTTTTTTTTTTTTGGTATTATTACTAGCAATTATATCAAATGCATATAAATATCTCTCTTTGTTTATTGCATTTACTGTTTTATAGTGAGAGAGAGAGAGAGAGAGGACCAACCTGGTTTCTTGATAAACCAGTCTGTCGAGCCAACAGATGCTTATCTGCATCGCTTGGGTACCTGAGAAAGAGACCAGAAAATGACATCAGAGTCATTGCCCAAAACCGTATAAAGAAACACCCATCTTTATGTACCCCTAGATGGGATTGAAGCCTTTCTTTCTTTCCCTGCATGGGCGTGAGAATCTAAGAGAAGAAAGATCATCAGCAGCAGCAACAGCAGCAGCAGCAGTTTGCAGAAGTCAAGAAGAGGACAATTACTTTCAACATCTATCATTATTTCCATGCATATCACTTCTTTATTAGAAGTAGCCAAAAAAAAAAAGTGTTTTCTTTTGTTTGTTTGGGTATGTTTATGACAATATGAGACACTGAGAGACAGACAGAAAAAAAAAAAAAAGTTCATGAAGACCTGTCATCTGTGAAATTATGCTTTAATAAAGTTGTTTTTTACAATAACTAATTTCTGGGTCCGTGAGTGACAAAGTAAAGCTATATATAATGTTATCAGAAGAAAAAGCAGAGAGGGAAATGAAGGCCTTTTAACAGCTTTTTGGCTGACGAGACAACGTCCAAGGACACTGCATTACTGTTTTTTCTCTAAACACTAATCAGAAAGTATGACAGAGGAGAAAAAAAATAACTTGGATTTTGTGAGCTAATAAAGTGCCATTATGTCATATACTTGTTTATGAATGCTTGTCTTTCAGCTTTTTAGCTCTTTTTTTTTTCCACTTTCATTAAGAAGATACAGATTCTAGTGTTAGAGTAGAGTGAGATAATAGGTAAATGCAAACGTACGGATGGAGAAAATGTTCGAAAAGCCAGGCCCTCAAAATGTTGACAGAACGTTCAGGCAGGCCCCTTTGGGGTCTCCAAGCTTCCTGTTCCATCATACCCATTTGATGGAACGCTCTTTGTTGTCTTAAGCTTTGCTCTAACATCTTTAGCCTCGGTGTCTCTCCTTTGGTTATGCCTGAGGTTCCAGCTCCATCTTTCTCACCCAACAGCTCACAACTGTGCTTCAATTGTGCTGATATCGCATCCTTCAAACACCTAAAATGCCTTGACATTGCCTTCTGAGCAAGGGCAGTGTAAGGCACTGCTGCCCCAAAGCCCATCACTAAATCAAATGAGTTCACTACCATTTGCATTTGTTCACAGTAATGGTTGTATCTCCGGTCCACCTGCAGCCATGAATTTCATTGATTTTGTTAATCACAGTTTACGATGAAATATTAATGTTGATAATTGGCTTAAGTCCTTATCCCAATCCTGCCATTATAAAGAGTCAAAAAACTTCTATGTCATTTGCACAACCACACTAAAAGAATAATAATAATGCGGATCAGTGACATGATTTGACATTGGAAGTGGGAAGAGATGATGAGAAGAGAATGGTAAGTTCCTATTTCAGAATTTTGCAACCCTCAAAAATCATTTGACATGACTTAGTTGCTGTTTAAGGAAACCCCAAAAGAATAAATGCGTGAATCAAAGCTTGGTACAGTGAAATGATTGTTAATGGGAAGTGGGAACAAAGAATATCCGTGTGTTTTTTTTTTTTTTGATTTCCTACACTCTCAAAGCTCAACAGCCAATTGGTGGGCTTGTGTAAGTATACAAAAACAAAGGGGGATGGAGAAAATAATATAGAAAAGGAAAGGAAAGAGAAACAACAACTCCTTTTCCCGGGTCAACCAAGTTACGCTATGAATGGCTTTTCCTGCAATATTACTATGTTGGGTATGAATCTCTAAGGTAACAGTGGCTTCACGATACTTTTGATACGTAATATGGTGGGCTAATAGTCATCTTCCGAATCAGAAGGAACGTCGCTTCTCGACTGGACTCATAGTCTCTCACGTTTCTACCAAACCTTAGACCCTGAGTACCTTAACACACCCACCAATCCAATCAGTGAGACAAAATTTATGAAACAGAAAAATCAAAGTGAAAGGTGTAATCGAACTCTGCCAACTAGATCCTATGGAACCCTATTGCACCAGCCGGCTTTGCTCTATCTGGGTTTTCTTTTATTTAAAATATATAGTGGCCGAAAGTTTCCTATTTGTCCCTGTGGTGTATTGGTATTTGATTTGAAAAAAAAAATGGGTGACTAAACAAATGAAGAAAGGAGAAAAAAAAAAAAGGATTGGGTCTTTGACTCCTGCAGGAGAGAGAAGAAGAGAAAGAGAAAAGAGAAAAGAGGGAAATAGAGAGAGATTACATGCCTCATCAAGCATGGATAAAAGTTTGACCTTCCTTCTTTGATGTTCAATTCTATCAGCTGCTGATAAAGGAGTGAGATCCTTTGTTAATGAAGAAGAAACACCACCTCCACCACCACCACTACTACCAGGATTAGAACTAGGGTTTGTGTTGTTTCTACCAAACTTGTTCTTCTTGAACTGGCCTCTTCCAACACTACAGAATTCTTCTAACAATTCTTGAGCAGCTTTGACATACTTTGAATTTCTCAACACATTGACCATTCCTAATGAGGATCCGAACCCAAGATGAACCTGATGGTTTTGTCCTACTCCACCTTGCAAATGAAGTGGCTGATGATGGTGACTACCCAAATTCTTGTAGTGAAACTGAGAAGCAGCAGAAGAACTCCCTCCTTGATTATAATACAGTAACGCGCCATCTCCCATCCTAAATTCTTCAGCTTTGGCAGCCTCCAAGTGTTGCAAAGAAGATGATAAAGATAGTGAAAGACCTTGGCCTTCCACAACACCTCCAATTTCACTTGGGTTGTTGAGTTGGGAACCAGTATTACCTCCTTCATGAGCACTATCAGGAACCCATGTAAATTGAGGTGGAGATAGTACAGTACTTGTACCGAAAGCCCCTCCATGACCTGGTACATTAAACCCTTGAAGAGAAGTAGATGGGTTTGGAAGCAACATATGAAGAGTATTAGAAGAAGTTGCTGGAGGAGGAGATGGTGATCTTGGCTGCGGATTCATCAAGAAAAGATGCATGGCAGCTGCTGAGTCGGCATTAATGCTTGGTAACTGCTGATGATGCTGTTGAGCTAAACTATCACGGTTATTGTGACTCTTTGATTCACCTAACTGTCCCAAACCCTCAACAACACCTTGCCTGTTGCTATACCACTCGTTGGTATGACCTGGTGGCCTGTGTGCTCGATAATTCGGCTGTACAGGCTGGTCTAATAACTCGGTAGAGGCGGTGGCAGCAGAAGCCACACCTGAAGGAAAATTGAACATTTCTGATAACATACCTGCTGTTTCATAAACAGGAAGAGCATTTGATTCTTCCTCTTCAATCCCTACTAATGGTGGAGGTGGTGGCTCAAATCCTTGAACTCTTAGTTTATCTCTCCGGATCTGCTGAGCTAAGTGATGTTGTTGTTGTTGCTGTTGGTGCTGTTGGTGGCTCACGGCTGATCTCTCGAAGCCATTCGAGAAGCTGAAGATTCCAGCTGCTTGGTGGTGGTAATCTTGGGACATAGAAGTTACAGAATTATTGCTCTTGCCTTGAATTGGTATTTGATGGTAAGTCTTGGAGTGTTGAGAAAGAATTGATGGGATGAGTGGCTGTGTTGCTATTCCCATATCAATATCTTCTTCTTCTTCATGATCATATCCTTTGTGTATTTGCTCTCCTTCCGGCAACTCCCCTCTCTTTCCTTTCTTTCACCTTTTTGCTCTTCAATTATGGATCGGTAACCCACAAACAAAAACAAAAAACACCCATCTTGAAATTAGTGTTATTCATCATAAACAATAATATCCTCAAACAAAAAGAAAGAAAGGAGCAAATTCTCTCAGTTAAGTGAAGGAAACAAGAAAAGAAGAGAAAAAAAAAAAAAAGGTATGAAATGGGTTTTGTTGATTATCTTTTCAATTTTGTTGTAACCCTTTTCTCATTTTCAGCTTTGATTTTTGTATTCAAGTTTTTTTTTTTTCCTTTTTTTATGTATGAGGAGGAGAGTATATGTAAGAGTGCATATATGGGCAGACCTTGTTAGAGTTGCAGAGTATGAAAGGATGTAAAGCTCTTAGACATCATTTTCTCTTCTGTGGTATTGAAAGCTTCTTCAATTCCCTTCCTCTTTCCTTTCCTTTCTCTCTCTCTTTTCTCTCTGCATATGTCTGCAGTCCTCTGTCTGTCGTCTCTTTCTTTCTCTTTCTCTCCTTTTCTTTCCTCTTTGTTGCTCTTTGCTGTAGTGACTAGTGACTGTTATTTTTTTTTCCTTTTTGTTTTTTGTAATCACCCTTCCTTGTTGGAAAGAAAAGGTGAAAAAAATAAACAAAAATGGATGCTGAGAAAAAAAAAAAAACTGATCAATATCTCTTCCTCAAGAAAACATGTAGTAATAATAGCCTTAGCCCTCTCCCAAGGAGAGAGGAGAGAAATCAGAAAGGAGAGAACAGGTCGCTTTGCTTTCTTCTTCACCACTTTTTACTCTTCCAATATTTTTATACTAATCTTTTTAAAAATATTTGGCACTCCTCCAAATTATTTTAGTCCTATTTCACAAAGTTTTAAAAAATAATTTTAATGCATTCAATATTAAATTTTAAAATTTTTTATGAAACTAATTTCATGATTTTTAATATTAAAAAATAAATTTTATAGTATAAAAATTAAAAGATTTAAATGTTAAATATTAAAAAAATAAAATTTTGTGACACCTTAAAAAATCTGGTGGACCAAAAAACCAAAAAGGGTATTTTTTATTCAAATTGACAACAAGAAATAAAAAATATTAAATTAAAGGGGTGATATGGTAATAAAATAATAATAAGAGAAAGAGAAAAAGAAAAACGAAGACTTGAGTTTTAATTTATTAGATTTATTTTCAAATTACAAAAATAGCCTTATCTAGAAAATTTAGATTGTGGGTATATTATATTTTCGGCTTAAAATAATTCAACACAAGTTGGCATTTTTTAGGAAAAAAAAACAATTATATTTTTTATTCATGATCAGTGGAGAAGAAATTAAAGAAAAAATGAATTATGTTGATTTTTTTAATATTTTGTATTTTTAATAGATATAAAATAATCTAAAAAATTATGCTGAAAAAGTCGGCTATTATTGTAATTTTAATAGACGTCCTTTGGAAACCAACGCAAACTACGGAATAAAATAAAGGTAAGGTCAGTACAAAGTCATCTCAATGATCCAAACTACCACCATCCATGGGTATGTTCAAATGACTAAAATATCCTAACTAATTATTCTATATTTTCATGAATGTCAATAGTTGGTAAGGGCAACAAAGTATCTTTGAGATGCTTGTTTTTTTGCATTAATATCAGAAACAAAGCTAGAGGAGCAAAGAGAGGATACAACAAAAGAAAAAAATAAAAGAAAAAATATATTAATAATCGTCCAATTGTTTACGTTATTTTTAATTGGTCATTAAATTATTTAAATTTTTTATTTAATCATTAATGTTTAAATAGATAATTTTTTATTATTTAATTATTAATTTTTAATATACCATGTATGATGTCGATGAACACATGACATATTCATATCATAAAAATTTAACATGTAACTTGATCAAAACATTGTTGTTTTCACACCTATTACAAATACCAAAATTTGAAACCATCTTCTCAATTTTCCTTCATCATCTCTCTATAATCTTCAACCACTAACTCTCTCTCTAAAGCTTCAAACATAATACATGCATTCAAAATAAATTCAAAAATCGCACGACCAACCATCATTTGCCACCATCGATCGTCCCTATCTGACACTAATTTAGCTTCCAAATCTCACTATAATGTTCTTGACCTCCTAATCCCGATTTCCTGAAAAGTTCCCCAACTTTGTAAATATGTACCCTAAAACCTAGAAAACTCGGCCAAATATTTGCGTTGCACTGTTCCAAATCTTCTCAATACCTACTATATTCATATTCTATCCAAAACCCACCCTTCCACTAGTTTTGATCTCTAAAAACCTTAAGAAAATTTTGAACCCAAAACCTTTGTTTTCTTTGTCGCCGCCGTTCGTTGCCATTAGAAATTCACCTATATTTCCTTGCTCTTGTTCTCTAATTGACGGAGCCCAAAGACTAACAGAACCACTTATTAGAAACCCACCTCTATTTTTTTTCTTAGAGACCTGCGCCCTAATGAATTGGAGGTTTTCTCTCTAACATGTGCACATGCATCCATGGCATCTCCAACTAGTGAATCAGCAACAAGACAACAACGTTTTTCATCAGCTATTGCCGTTGATGATGAACCTCGACACCCTCAGCCTTTCCAGCACACATCCTGATTTTGCTGGATTATGGGCAGCGTTTTGTCACATTAAAAATTGATAAATTGAATCAAACCAAACAAAAAAATTCTATATGATTTGGTTTGGATCAAATGAAAATTTAATTCAAATTTGGATCGAATTTTAAATTTTCATAATATTATACAATATTTAAAAAAATCGAATAAAACGGAATTTGATTCAAACCAAACGGTTATTTTCTCTAGATGTGGTGAGAATAAAAATCGAATTATATAAAAAAAAAACACTTGCTTAAACAGTTTATTAATTATTTTAAAAAGATTTACGTAGTAGAGTGATTATTGCTTTATTTTATTCAAAAAATAAAGTTCTTGTTTTGGTATCAATATGGATTTGAAAGTAATTTAAATATGTATTAATTATTAAATCAATTATTCGAAAAATAGCAATAATTGTTTAATGATAATGATTAAAATGATATTTAAAGATATAATTTACAATTAATGCCTTGTTATTTATTGAATTTGACAAAAATAATGCATTAAATGTAAAATTTTTAAAATAAAATTTTAACTATATTTTATCAGTATTTATAAACATCGATTAACCATAATCTCTTTATTAACAAGGAAAACCAACACGCAAAGGATCGAATGGCACATGCCAAAGGGTTAGGGCATTTGAGGTTGAGAGGGGGCTGGGGCTAAAGACAAGTTAGGTTTAATGTGGGGGTGGTAAGGTCTGAAAAGCACACATAACTGCTTTCTGGTTTGGCAATGTCAATGATGGACATGTTTGATTAACCTTTTTCTTATGTTTTTTTTATTTCTACTTATGTTTTTTTTTTCTTTTTTTCAGTTCCTGTAAGTTTTAATTATGCCTTCACTTTCCTTTCTTATATATATATCTGAGATAAATGTTGAATGTACGTCACACCCAACAGAACTTTTCAAGCAGACATCCTCAAAGTTCATTACTTTAACATATTAGGCAATAGTAGGGCTATGAAGAATATGGTGCTCGAATCATAAAGGATGATTATCATAATTACTATGTTAATAATGATGTTACTAGTTTTCAGCTTCTTGGTCTAGTGGCTAAGCAAGCCTTAAGAAGACATCAAGGTTGGGGTTCGATCCCAGCCTCTCTTCCTTTGTTGTAAAGTTCTGTCTTTCTTTTAAAATAAAAAAAAAATTGATACTACTAATTAATTCTTAGAAAAACAAAAACAATTATAAAGATAGAGAAAGGATCAAAGGGTACATAGATTAATCAAAAACGAGAATTGATTCCATATTTGGTACCATCATTTTAAAACTTTATGAATTATTTTTTTTAATATTTGATATTATCCGAGATTGAATTTGGAACTAAAATTTTATCAATTATTACTTATGGTAGTTGAATCATATATATATATAATATGGACAAAACTCTGAAAAGAACTTTATATATGTTTCTTTAAATGTACAACTTTTTCGGGTTTCCCTCAAAATTCATCTTTCTATATATAATACCAAAACAATAAATAAAAAAAAAAAGGTAGGCAAAACTTGCCCTATGTCTATGTGAAAATTCTATTTGTCTATCGTTAGTTCAATTTCTAAACAAAGCTATGTTACCATACCTCCTATACATATTAGTATATTTTTTTAGCTAAGAATCTATAACAATAAAAAAAAAATACTTAATCTAGTACTTTTCTTGTTTCACACGTGTGGGCTTTTCATATTTGAAACTGATATGAAGAGAGAGAGAGAGAGAGAAGGTGGAGATAATAATTGATGAACAATGAATAACCTCCCATGTTGGTTTTCCTGTTTATATATATACTATTTATATTTATAATAATTAAAGGATACCCTTTTTTATTTAACAGCAATATTTTTCTTGAATAGTAGTGCAAACGTAAGTATAAAAATTATTAATATAAAAAAGGTCGTAGCCTTGTGCCTTGTGATAAATAAAAAAATTACAGATGTTAAAATTTAAATTTTAAACTTATTAAATGTTATATTTTAAAAATGATTATATGTACCGACTAATAAAAATATTATATTCATAATAAAAATTAAATTCAGGATGAGAAGGATAAATATAGGTGACTTTGATGTATTAATTAATTCAAAGCTTCCAAAGCTTTCAATCCCACCTTGGGGTGTCTCTTTTTTTTTCTTTAGTTAATAATTTCCCCCAAATGTTTGGCATATACTATTCCTATAGTGTCAGATATCTTTGCATTAGTTTAAACTTTAAAGTGGTATATGATCTCACGCAGCATGGGTTCCTTTATTTATCTTCTTTAAGTTAATAT
This sequence comes from Durio zibethinus, assembly GCF_047325235.1. Classification (NCBI taxonomy): domain Eukaryota; kingdom Viridiplantae; phylum Streptophyta; class Magnoliopsida; order Malvales; family Malvaceae; genus Durio; species Durio zibethinus. Next base: position 6,836,731 of record NC_143171.1, read on the forward strand.
ATAAAGAATAGCTTGGTTTGATGATTGATTTACCATGAGAGAGGGAGGAGACATCTCCAGTTTCTGGTTGAGAGATTCCAATGCAAAGCAGCACTATGTTTGTCGACCCACCCTGCAATCAACTTTGGATTAATATATACTTGTCTTTTGAAAGCCTTTTGTTTTTTTTTTTTTTTTGGAGTAATCATCATACACAATTGGAAGTTTTTGGGTCCTAGTCTCTAGACATGAAATTTTGATACCAAAAAGAAGGAAACTTTAAAGTACCATTTATTCCATAATAATTATAGTGATAAAAAGGGATGTTTCAAAAATTCCTTGGAAAATTTTTACTTATTCTATAATTTAGAGGAGAAAAAAAAAAGGACCAATGTTGTCATGGAGGTTTATGGCATAATAATGTTATAGGTTATTGTCACAAATGAACTTTAAATTATAGTGAAATATTCAATGTGATATCTTAATTTTAAAAAAATTTAATATGATATCTAAATTATAAATTTATTAATTAATATTATACTAACTTTTAATGCAATTAACTTCAAATGATGATGATAAATAACCTTTCAAATAACTTATTAATTAATAAATTTATAATTTAAGTATCATATTAAAAATTTTAAAATTTAAGTATAATATTAAATATTTTATTATAATTTAAGGGTCATTTATGACATCAATCCTAATGTTGTCAAATTTCAATTTCTATCCAAACTCCTCTCTTTCTTAATACTTAAGCTTGGTTCACAACATTATATATATTTTAAAAAAAAGAATTGATTTAGATATGAAAGACCTTTAATTTATTGGTTATACCTTAAGTAATAATTAACATCGCATTCAAATAAGTAAAAAAAAATGAAAGTAAGATATTTTTTAATATCGTTTTCGTCAAAATTAATTATCATTGAAAATAGTCGAACGGTTTAGGATTGAAAAAAATCTTGGGAAATAAATGAAACAAATATGAATTTCATTTAAAGAAAAAATAAAGCAATTGTGAAACATGGATGACCATTTCCATCAATTCACACATCATGAATAAATTTATTCTCACTATGACGTGCTTCAAATTGAAGTCAATGAAGCTATATATAAACTAACAACAAGTCTAGGCAGTTTCTTCTCTGCATGGTTAACCTTCTTTCAGTCACCATCCTTTGGATTAATTATATTATTATTTGAATAAGATTTCTTCTCAATAATTGCATTACAATTTTCACATATATTATGTATTATTATTATTATTATTATAATTTTATGCTTTTACTAATTAAATATGATAATTTGTATATTTATTTCGTATTCGTTTTATATTAAATATATATAAAATATAAAAATTATATCGTATTATAATTCGTGATGATATGTCAAATAAGAAATATATTTTTAAAATTTTTATCAAATTCATATATAATTTTTATTAAAATTTTAAATCATATTATTTTTATTTTTTTATCATTTTTGTAGCACCATATTATTTTTTAAATTACAAATCTACCAATAATATACATGGTTTTCTTACAAAGCAGGAAGCTTTAAATTAAAAAAATTAAAAAAAAAATCATAAAGTGAGAAAATGTTTTCTTTCCCTACATCATTTACCACTCATGACTTAACACTCAATTGAGAAGAAGATTTAAAGAATTAAAAAAAAAAAAAAAGAAAACCAATTAATTTTGGGTTTTTGTTTCGCTTATTCAACTAGAAAACAGATTGAATGTTGACAGGCCAACCTTCTTTCTTTTTTGTCCTCTTAAGTATGCAGTCTTTGGGGGGTAAGGTCATGTGAATCCCACCATCTTCTCACACGCTTGATAGCTCCATTTTTCATCATTTGACGAAAAATCTATTTTTATTACATCTGCCCCACTCACGTGTGAAAGTCGGCTCCACGCACTTGTCTTTTCCTTTGCAAATTTAATGTTACCATGCACAAAATTTTTCTTTCAAAAACTTTTTTGTCCTTTACTTTTATTATTCTCATGTTTACATCCCCTGTTCCCATGAAAATGAGAAAAGCCATTTAAAAAAAAAAATTTCTACAAGTAGTAGTATTTTATTTTATGTGAAGTTATTGTTTGTTTATTAACTTTTATGTAATTTGATGATAAAATATTAAAATTTTATTTTAATGATTAAATTTTAATTTATGATAATTTTAAATATATAAAATTATTATATTCGGGGTAAAAGTAGATATACTCAGCTTCCATCGATTTAAGGACTCGAATCCTGGAAAAGAAAATATCAGGACAATTACAGGTTGGCATCGCATCAATCAAACATGATTCTTTGTACAAGATTTGATAAATTTGATCTACACTTGTTTCATTATTGTACATTGCCCAAAATGAGGAACAGGGTCATCATCACGTCTGAGGCAAATTTGATTCTTATCTGCTGCTGTATCCTGCAACCTATTTTGTGCAAAAGTATGTGTCTTTCAGACAAGTTTAGTATGGAAATCGATTAAAGAGATTGAACTAATTCGTCGAACAAGGAAAAAATCATCAAACATCCTAAGATTTATGTACATGTTTTTTTTTTTTTTTTTTTTGTGAATTTATATATGGAGGAGAATCTCGTAATTAATCTCTAGCAGACAATAAACCACGTTCAGATATTAAAATCTTTAGCCACTTATTTGCGACCAAATAAGTTTGATGTTGGCTCCCTTTCGAAGCTCATTGCCAAGGAACGGTGTCTGAATTGTTTGCACGAAGTTCAATCACGCTATATCTCTGCAGCATTGCGTCAAATTAACTTATTGTTTTGATATAATGTTTCACAAGGATTGTTGATGAAGGAGATCAGAAGGGAATCATCCCACAAGTTCATCGTGCCAACAATTTGCTCTCCAAGTTGAATGAAGCCAACATCAAACTTATTAACGTGATACTCAAGCAGACAGCAGACAATGATAGAGGGGAGTACGTCCATGACTTCATGATTTATTCGTCTCTGCAGTTTTTTGTTGTTTTCCAGTGATAAAGGATTGTAACGGAAGCTCGACACCAACATTCTATTCACATTTTTTCCTCTTTTGTTGATGGGTCAGATGCTAAGCATATATATATATATATATATATATTATCAGAAAAAACTGGCCAAGGTTAGTACAGTTAGGATTCAATAATGCATTCATATGGTTGTCAATTTTTCATTCAACGTGGAAGTTGTTTTTGCAGCACTTTCTCTTCCAACTTAGTACATAGCTTTCAGTGACATATCAGTTGATCATGTACTAACGTTTAGCATAGCTTTATGTAGCTGTTACGGGTGGAATTAGATAGACTATTTATCAAATATCAGTGTTCTGCTTGCTATAATTTCGTTTCAAAACACCACCATTAATTAATTATATACCATCAGTTGAGCAAAAGGATGGAAATGTTTTAAGGTCAACTCCGTAATTAGTTTAATCGAAAATTCATCATTTGCCATCGACAAATGAAATAATCAACAATCATATTAAACCTGATAATATTCTCTAAGTAAAAAGAAAATTTTAATTTCACTGATCAATTTTAAACGTGATAATGTTCTCAACTACAAAAAAAAATATGTATTATAAATAAGCTAGATGATTGATAAACCTGACAATATTCTCAAGTATAAGAAAATATGTATTCTAAGTAAGCTAGATGATCGATAACTGATAATGTAGATTAAATTTTTTGTCCTCTAGACAGGGGATGATGGGGGTTCAAACTCGCATTCTTAGCCCTTAGGCTAAGAAGCTGATTAATTTTTCATTTTTTTTTTTATAGTTATGCAGCTTTTTTTTTGTTTTTTGGTACATAAGAGGTCATAATTTGGGATAAAATAAGAATTTGGAGGTGTTGAGGTTCAAATTCTAAACTTGCTTAATGCTATTACTTAATGATGATTATATGAATCAATTGAGTTAAACTCTGATTATATTTAACTAATATAGTGAGTCTCATATAAACTTAAGTTATGTTTGATGCATGAAATTATTTATAGAATAGGATGATAATCATTAAATATCATGTTTAATTTATATCTAAAGATACGAATAATGATTGTAAGGAGGATTAAAATTCTTTTGGCATAAGATTATTCAATCTTCCTCAAGTAGAGAGAATTATTTTTAATCCATAAGATTAAATTTATATGTCTAATTATATCCTTAAAAATTATATCAATAATTTAAATTTTATAAATTTAAAAAAAAAATTTTAACAAATAAATAAATTATCTTATCATAATCCTTGTATACATCAAATGTAAAATAAGATAATATTATTTTATTTTATTTTATTTATAATATTATCTTATTTTATGTTATCATATCTTATATACCAAATGTAACCATACGGTATTAATTAATGGAGCACCCGCATTCTTGAATTCATTAACCATAGTTAGGTACAGTAGTGTATCTAGGTAGTCGTTTCTGCACCACTACTTACGGTAATAATCTACGTTATATGACTTATCACCGACTCCTTCTCGCCCTGCATGGCAGTTTTGTGCTTGCTCTATAGGCATGCAAACATCAGAAAATTAAGCTCAGGTTTTTCAGCTCAGCTGTATATGTTATGAACGCAATGACTCTGCCCTGCACCAGGCATTGAGGACTCGAGCCAAGTTGCTACTGCTTCTCGTTTCACTTTCAGTTTCAGGAACGATAAATCTTAAACCAACATTTTCCCGGAGCTAGAAAGAGGGTTGTTTGCTGAACAATATGTCCTTTTGCAATTTTTTATGCCGACAGAAACTCACCTATATTTTCATTACTTTTCAGAAAAGTGCTGCCAAAATGGACTAGAAAACATATTTCTTGGTTAACGAAAAGAAAGGAAGAAATATCAAACATGTACATCTTGCATTTTCCATGCTGAAAGGAACTGGATTAATTAATTGAATCTCTTTATAGAATTCACTTTGGCATTATTCATTGTATTCAAGTACTTATCCGAAGCAAAGCTGTAATTAATCTTATGTGGTAGAAAAGGGAAAGTTTCGTGTAAAGTTCACAATTCCACATAGTTGCTAGCTAAAACTAGCTAGTTGATACATGATTATTCATTTTTATTGATTCATCATTTGGATGTTGAAATTCCACAACGTGCTAAGACAAATCATTTTCATCAACATGTCTCTGAAAACAGACAGATGCAACGTGCTTAACAGTAAGGGGAGACATGATTGCAGCACATATAGTAACATTTTTACATTCCTGATGATGATGATGATTTCTGAATGAAACTTTTACTGTTGGAATGCATTCATTTCGGGCAATGTTGGCGCAACGGTGTATTAATAAATGATTTCTGTAGCGGTAACTGAGAAGCAGTCGAGGGTGTCGGTGACTGATAGATGGCCGTAGCTTTGAATTCTGAGATGTTGACGGTGCAGAGATGCTGTATTATCTTTTCAGTTAATAATCAAAATTTAGTCGGTTTCTGCTTCTGTCACGAGGCATAATACGATAAGCTTGGCAGGACACTGACCTCTGCGTATTTGAGCTGCAAAAACAGCCTTAAAGAACCTATAATGAAACCTATGAAAATTCTTTTACACTTTAAAACATTCTCCTCTTCAAAGGGTTAATTTCTTTTTGTCTAAGTGATCTTCTTAATCGTAATACATCGACTATGGCTAGAAAATTTTTTAATGGCTCAAAAACTGATCGGTATCAGAGACAACCACCACGCTGGCTGCTAATAAAATTCTCGAAATTCCTCTCATTTGCTCATTCATTTACACCAACTGAAGATGTCCCTATTAATTGGAAAGAGATATTGTCCGTTGCATGCCAATCACATTCCTTTGTCATTGCAATTTGCCTATCTTAGGTGGTGACATTGTAGTCCACGAGTTGTTTCTAGATGGCTTTAATTATTCTCTCTTGGGGGCAACAGGAGCTTTCAACATTTAACCGATTTATGACAAGTTTATTTCAAGGAACCATTGAAATAATTCCTAATATCACCAAATGCATATGCATGTTGTACTTTTGAAACACCTGCAATGGACTTCAATGAAAAAGAAACAGATAAATGGAAATTACAAATAAAACTTATCGTTTTGAATTGCATGGATTCAAGGATTGTATCTCTTTATATCTACATATTAAAGAGAAGGACTAAAAGCATCTTCATGCATTAATATATATATATATATACACACACACGTATATTTGTTAAGCCATGCATTAAAATATTGTCAAAAACTTAATTAAATTTCTCTAGAGTTTGTATATGTATATATGTAATGATTTTGGGGATATATGTCTCTAGAGCTTTCTTGTCCATGAAGACGACGACGATAAGCAATATCTTCAGAAAAGTACGCCATATTATCGTTCTGATCACAATCCAAGAAACCTGCAAGAAACACATGCACAAAAATTTTGCTCCCATGTGTTTGTACTTTGCGAATTGAAACGATGGCGATGCATTTATTCGCAATTATTTGTTTTTGGCTTCTCTCTATTTAGAGACAACTGAGTACTTACGCAACAAAAAAGTACGTAAATTTCATAACCAAAAATGTAAGGGAAAGTTTTACCATAATAGTGACTCAAATTAACTCGACAACTAGTGCTCTTTTATTTTTTCAAATATGTATGGATGTATATGTAAATATAAGATGCCATTTTTTTTTTTTATATTGGGGGAGAATCGGAGAATTTGAATTTAAGATTTTATTTTTAATTATTTTCAAATTTTTTTTTATAAATAATAGTTTACTTAATTGGTGTTAATTGGCATGAATTGTTAACATTTTTTTCACTTTTGAATTGTATTATAGTAGTATGCTGTCATAAGGATTTTTTGAATGGTTACTATACAATTCCATGTGGTATATATGACCTTTTTTTTTTTTTTTTTCTATTATCTAATTGGACAGCAAGATCAACCTGACACACCCTTGTCGGGCTTGCAAAGACATTTTTGACTCAAAAAGTTGATACATAGTCATTGTAGGAAAAGTAGATTGTCTTTGTTTTATTATTAAAAGTAATTATATCATGTTAATTAATTAAGATATTATTTAGCAAAACCGTGGCTATAATTAAAGTTGAATTTAGAATTTAATTTAGTTGTTAATAATTTTAAATTTTAAATTTCAACATTTTTAATCTCTTTTTTTATCATCAAATTATAATTTTTTTTTTTTGTAAAAAAAAACAATTAGTTATATATCAAGTGCCACATGAGCAACAAATTAACACTCGGAATATTATGACAAATTGAATTTTAAAGTTATCAAAAGAAAAAAGAGAATGCTAAATTTAAATTTTCTTTTTCAAATTTGATACACCAAGAAGAGATCATGAGTTCACATATTTTAAGTTATGATGGTGGAGTTAATTTCTTTGAGGTCATCAGATAATTTCTTTCTCGTTTTTCTCATGGGTAGAAAAGGTATATGCTATATGATCAAAATACAAGCCAAGTTGATAAATGGTAACACCATCTTTTTCCATTCTCATGTTAATTGCAATGTCCCTTTTTTTTAAAAATAAAACCCAATTAAAACTTTTAGCTACACATTTTATTCAAGTTCAACAGATTCTATTTGTTCTCAAATTTTATGTAACTTTTTTTTTTCAGTTATACATTGATTTGTTCATTAATATTTTTTAGAAGATATAACAATTATATATGTAGCCAAAATATAAAGTAGAAGAGATTAAAAAAACAAAATAAATAAAAAATCATGTGATTTTTTTATAGAATACTAAATTTTTAATTTTAAATATCATAATTCAATTTCTAATAATTCCAAATATAAAAAATAAAGTAGAAAGATTATATATCCTTGAAAAAGAAAAAGAGGAAGAATATGATAAGTTGATAGTGGGCAGTCCAATAGCAAAGGATAGAACATCAAGAGATTTGGCTCTAACAAAACATCAATATGGTTGTTTTATTAAAAAAAAAAAAAAAAAGCTAACGACAACAACAAAACGGTGGAAACAATAGCCTTGACAATAAGCAGCTTTTCAAGGATTTGGAATCACAGTCTTTGCCAAGAAGAATGAAACGAGAGAGGTATCTTTGAGCGAGGATAAATAATAAAATTAAAGTAAATAAATAAAAAAAAAAGGCTCCACTGGAGAGAAAAGAAAAAGAAGAAAAGGAATTGAATTAAAAAAAAAAAAAAAGGAAAGGCACAATTGTTATGCGAGGAAGCGTCAACGCCAATTTTGAACTTATCTCTTCTTTTTGCCGAATTGAGTGATGAAAAAAAAAAAATGATGCAAAGCAAAAAAGACTTTAAAGGAAGACAAAAAAATTGGGACTCTCATTTCTCCACTCTCTCAAGAAAAAAAAATCAAAACTAAATTAAAAAATGTTATTTGACGGTAATGTATTGATAATTACTCTTCTCTTTTGTCTTTTTTTTTATAATGACAATCAAATTATTCCCTCTCTTTTCCTGGATGCTTCATTCTCTTTGTTTTTTTTTTTATTTTTTATTTTTATGGGTTTTCAATTCTCAACTTTGGAACACATTATATAAATACCAATGAATTACAATAAGGGGAGGGGGTGACCACAACTTTAACTTTTGTGCTTGGGGAATTGGGAATTTGGGATTAGTTCCCCTTGGACATTCTCTTTTTCCTCTTCAATTTGATTTTTTTTTCTCGTAAATGTTTAGGCCATTGAATTTTGTGAAATTAAAATCAACTATAACTACCTAGTAGTTATCAAACCTTAAGCCTAAGGGATTATTTTACAAGAAATGTTAATAGGTACAGGCATCGATTAAGGTGATATTTAAAAATAATAATAATTTAATGAACAATAATATATTTACAAATTCTTTTTAAATAATTATTTTTTTAAAGAAAAATTAAAAACAAATAAATTATTCAATCTTTCAGATTATGATAAGATATATCGTATCTGACAGCATAAAATAGGTGACTGGAGGTCATGTATTTGAGATGATCTCAACAAGTGACCTCCGTTAAGATTTGAACCTAAAATCTTTTTATTGAGAATGATAAATTTTAATTAATTGAGCCAATCATTTATTAATTAAATAATTATCCTTAAACCATGCTTATATAACACCCACATTTATTTTATATATGTCCACTCTATTTATGGTTTTTCAAATTGAGAAGGGCCTAGTGTTAATCATGTCAGATGTCACTCTTACAACATTTGATGTACTACTATCTCATTTGGATCAAATAATATTGTAACGGTTTTGAAATTATTTGATGAATTTGAAAATGAAAAATAAATAAAATAAAATAAAAAATTATCATCAATATTTTTTTTGTTAAGTGTGATTGATCACATATTAAAATATATTATTTTAATAAAATTTTAAAAATAATTAAAATTTATCAAAAAGATAATTTTAGAGTTTATGAAACAGTCCGAGTTTATGAGTCGGTTACACATGAGAAAAGATTAGCACTTTCACAACACTCGTTTAAAACGGTACTAATTAACTACGTGTTATGTATTATTTTGATAAAAAAAAATCTTATTTTTGGTGTTTAAAAAATAATTTTCTTAACTTCTTTTGTTTATTAAAATTTTATTTTTTATTATTTATTTTCTTTTGTTATTATGTTCTATTTGAGAAAAATAAATTGAAACATTTTTATTAAAATAATTCTTAAAATATTTCAGTACATTGGTAACATTGAAAGAACTTTGTTTTTCACTAGAAATTTCATAGGCATTACTTCTCGAAATACCTTAAAATTTTATTCTCGGCGATGTAAATTTACTTTTCATAAAAATGTACATGCAATGCCAATAATAATATGTTGATGCACATATTTTATTTTCTTATTTAGAAATCTTATTATTTTTTATTTTTTTATTTAAATTTAAATTTTTGAAGAAAAGAAATTTTTTTATCATATTAAAATTTTTTTATAAATATCCCAATACACTGATAATATTAAAAAACTCTTCTCAACTAGGGATTTTATAAAACATCGCTACTCAAAATATCTTTAGAATCTTGTCATTAGATAACTTTTTTCTTTCTTACATTTTTTAAATATTTTATTATTATTTTATAAGGTTTATTTTAAAATTAATAAAATTATCAAGAATTTTAACATATATTTCATTATTTATTTTTATTTTATGCTTTCATTTTTACTAATTATTATTATGAAAAAAATCAACAATTTATTCTAACCAATTTAAACATTTTAATATATATAAATATTAATAATAAATTTTAAAATAATAAAAAAAAATTCAAAAACATTTTTTTTTACTTGAACTGGATCTGTTAACAGTCTGATCAATGGGTTTGGCTGGTCCACCTAGTCGAGACGGGTTTTATGGCAATCTAGGGTGGTTCACGAGGTTTTGGATGGTTTAAAACTAGTTCACTGACGATTCATTTGAACCAGTCTAGGATAGGGCACTGAAGCGTTTGATTAGGTCGAATGTACGGACCACAAGTCAGATCGCTTGGTTAACACACGGATCTTCAGGGGTCAAAACAACGTCATTTTGGCCCTTCTTCAAATGATATTGTTTTGAGAGTTAGTCTTCAATATAAAAATCAAAATTTCTTCTTTTTTTTTTTCTCTCAGACAAACCCTAAAGTGGCCAACCGGTTCTAGAAATGGGTCATCGATCGCCTCATGTTTCATTGTCGGCAATTGCTGACTACCGTGTTGGTTGTCAAAAAAGTCCAAAACTCCTCTCGTCTCTTTTTTTTTTTTTTTCAAATCTAGTCTCTTTTTCACTAAAAAGAGTCTCAAATGACTTAAATTAGCCTTTAAAGTTTTTGGTTTTTTTTTTTTAGTTGCCTTTTTTTTTTTATGCATGGCTCTGTGGTTTTATATTCGAAGGGACTGTGTTTTTTTATTTTGGTTTTGTTGATTTTCTTTTTATTTTTTTGACTTGCCTTTTTTTTTTTTTGGGTTTGGGTTTTTCTAGTGTTTGTGATTTTGTGATGGGTGAAAGGTGGTTGATTAGGCTATATCAGGTGGAGTTCTGGGCGAAGGTAGGGTGGCGTGCTTATGGACAGATGAAGCTGGTGGTGAGGGGCTAACGTAGAGGGAATGGCTAGGGTTTAGCTGAATGGGGTCTAGTGATCAAAGGTGAAGATATGTGTTGGCCTTTGTTGGATGTGGGGGTGCTGCAAGGATAGTCTGGGTGTGCTAATAATGTAAGAATGAAAGGTGCTCTTTTTATGCTTGGTACTAATCCCCCTTTTTTATGATTGGGAATGGGGTTCTTGTAAGGAAAATGGGTGCTCAAGAGGCAAGTGGTGTAAGGTATGGTGATAGTGAAACTCAGGGTAGGTATTCAGGGCTCTGGTAAACGGGGCATAAGGGTGGGCGACTAGTAGTGTCGTGCACGATACCCACTGGTACTAGCCCTTTTGTTTTTTTTTACTTTTTTATATTTTTTTATATTTTTTGTTTAATATTATTATCTAATTAATATTTTATTTAACACTAAATTACAAAACTAAATAAATATAAAAGTAAAAATGAAACAAAAATAGTGGGCCTAGGCCTAGAAAAAAAATCGAGCTTCGACTTACGAACTTATTAGAATTGAAAATTTTAAATTGAAACCCATACAAATTTAGTGTCTACAAATAATATTAACCTAAACCACTTATATATAATTACACTACTATCATTTTATGATTATCAAATCTCATCATCTGCTATAGAGTTTTTCTGATTTTAAGTTATATTAATGTCTTTTTTCAGTGAATTAGTAATGGTTAAAACACAAAAATTTTCATATTATAAAATCTTAATTTTAAATGTTGAGAATATGGAGAAAATGTTTATTCGTCGAATGTGTAGTTTTAAGGTTTAATGAAATTTTATGTATACCAAATGATTCACTCACATTTCTGTTAGAAAATGGATTCTCACAAAATTGAATATGATTTCTAACACTTGTAATTTTTTTCACTACTCTTTTGGAGCTTCGACCTTGTATTTGTTTGTTTATTTTTATTTATATTTGATATGCATGTTATCCCTTAATTACAAGTTATAATTTTTTTTTTTAATTTTTGAGGATAACAGTAATTTTGATTCAAATATAAAAATTTAGTAACGAAATCCTTAATATTTATAAAGACGACTATTCGGTGAATTTTGCATTAAATTTAATTGGATCATATAATCATTGACATTTAATAAATTTAAAATTTAAATCTTAATATTTATAATTTTTTTATTTTTAAATTATGAGCTTGAGTGAAACTCGTGTCTTTGCCTATTATAATAATATATTTGGAGCCTAGCAATACAAATAATAAAATGACCTTGGCTTTTTTAAACTAAATGACGTTTGTTATATATAGCAATACAAGTAATAGCCAATTATGCAAAGCTTTGCTTAATATATATATAATTATTATTCAATCTTATCCCAATTGCTTGTTCGTAAAAAAAAACCCACTCCCTCTTACCTAATGATGTTATGCCTCAACCAACCGATTCTCTAAAATCAAGTATCTTTAGGTACTATTGACATAGAATATGAAAAAAAAAAATTATATGAAATAATTATACAACATCGGTATATATTTATTTCATTCAAATCATATTACATAATTATAATATTAAAAAATTAATTATTTATTATAAAATAATTAATTAATTTATTAAAATAAATATTCATTAGTTAATTATCACATATTATGTATAATAAATACTTGATTTTTTAATAATATAATTATTTAATATTATTTAAATAAAATGGATATATGTATTGATGTGATGTAATTATTTCATATAAAATTTTATGATAATATGATATTTTTTTCTTAATAATTAATCCCCCACTTCCCTTTGTCATGACTCTTGCACTACCAAACCAAACCCCTAGGTTTTTTTAATGATTCAATCTCCAATTCTAGAATTGGTAGAGGAAGCTGAAACCCCAAACTTTCTTTTTTTAATGTTACAACTTTTTGTGTTTTCTTTAATAGCACCAAACCTGTTGATGCATGTACCACGAGAAAATGATTAGAAAAACATATATAAACAAATGTTGTCCATTTCAAATGTGCCAAACCTGTCCTGCTAGATTGTTTGTTTATGTTTGGGTAAAAAACATAGAGAAAGGGAGGGAGGGAGGGAAGGAAACAGGAACAACAAAAACGTTAGGAATTCTTTTGTACAACTTGGTCAGATAAAAAATCATATCATGTCAGATTACATTTTATATTGTTTCTTGGACTATAAAAATAATTTAATATTATTATAATTACTATTGGGTATTGTCTCATATGTATGATTCTTTGATTGTGAACTGAGTAATTTGTACCTTTGCCTTAATTAAAGTGATACAAATTATAGATACGGGAGCCCTCTTTTTTTTTTTTTTTTTTTTTTCTTTCTATGTCTAAATCATTAAGGAAATAAAACTTAAGAAATATGTCATTCCTTTGATATTATAAAACTTATGGTGGTTCTTTCTCTTTTGTATGTGACACTAATGTAACTTATCTGTTGCAATCATATAATGAAAATGGTTTCACTATTTATATACTCTTTGCCTTTTTATAAAGAATGTCATAATTTGAAAATATAAAAAAAAATTACAAGTATTAAAATTTAAATATAAATCTATTGAATTATAAATTTTAAAAATAATTATATGAATTTCAATTGAATTAAACTCCAAATTCATGCTTTTTATTCTTTAATTTGATAGGATGATAATTTAATAAATTTTATTCAATTTGATAGGATGATAATTTAATAAAATTTAATTATGTGCCAAATTAAAACAATGTATGAGACGGTATATATATTCATTTACCTGCTCTCACATTCATAGATTCGTTAATATGTGTTTAACATAAGTATATTAATTTAATTTTTTTTAAAAAAATTTCATATATTCAAAGGGTTAAATTTTTAGATTAGATATGAACAAATGCCGTTAATATGACACTTAATTCCGGCCCCGAGTTTAAGTACTATAATATTCTAGATGGAGTATCTGTTTTGTACATCAGAAGATAAGAAAATTTAGGGGTCCATGGACGGATCTTGGTGAGTTGTTTTTTCTTGAGACTTGAGAACCAAACCAGCCCATTTCTTTCTCCAAGTGGGTCACTTTCCTCGCAGATGAGTACAGTAACAAAGGGACCAGCATTCTCATGATATGGCTCTCAAACCCTTTTCGAGATTATGTATTTTACTCCTTTTTCTTTTGTCTTGGTAGTATTGCTTTTCCTTTTCAATTTTTCCCTTTCCTTTTTCTTTTTTAATTGACCATGATCATTGATCAAGATAGTAGATAAAATTGAAATAGAGAAATGGGAGAATTAACAAAAAAAAAAAGTGGAGAAAGAGAAAGAAAAAGCATTTAAAAAATATTGGTGGTGGATGCCTTTTGGGCACGGCCCCATATAGGAAAACGACCAGAAATTATTGAAAACATATACCACTTCTGATACAAACATGGGAGCTCTCTGATAATATATGAAGAGTATATATATATATATATATATATCTAATGTGGTCCTAAATTCGCATAAGGGGGTCACCGTGGCACGGCCGGCAAAGAGTGGCCGCGACCACGTGGGAACCGTGGTCCATGCAGATATCAAAGTGTTCCGAAAGGTGACACGTGGAAAAAAGAGAGGTGACAGGCTGTTTATCAAGAGGCATGGAAGAATGATTTTTGTTGATTGTGAGATGAGAAATGGGGTGAAAGCGGGTAAGGGGAGTGGAGTGAATTGCAGCCCTGCAAGATGGGAACATAAGATTTTTTGAATGAAGGCCAAAGACTAGAAAAGCTCTTTTTGATCTTTTGGATGGACCTGTATGGGTTGGATTTGCTGTACAACTTGCATAATAGCTCCACTTCTAACAGTCAATTTCTACTATATTTCTTAATTTATTGGAATTGCTAAAGTTTTGATGTGGAAATGGAGCAGCTAGATTAGGTGTGTGTTTGGTTTTTGATATTGAAAATAAATTGTAGTATCTCATTTCATATAACTAAAACGTGGAAATTAATGGAAATATGTAATCAAAGGTTTTTTTTTTTTTTTTTTAATTTCAAGATAGATAAATTACTCAATTTTTTTATGTATCATACTACTTTAGAAAGATTGTGCATTTAAAATTAGTGCCAATTAAGTCAATGGTAAGATTTGAATAAAAAACCACTTATGTCAAGACAAACAAATTTATTTTTTTATTCTTAATTTACTTTTAAATCCTCTTATGCTTTATATTTAAGAAGACATAGGCACATAAACTTCTTTGAATTCGTAATTTTTAAGTACCAATTTCAATGTCATAGTAACTGATCCAAAGGTCAATCGACCAAACAAATTTATTAATCGAGCTAATTCTTTATTGATAATTAGTTAATCTTTTCACTTTAATATTATAGTTACTAATCAATGTGACTTGTAATTGTTATTTAGGTAAATAATTTTCTCTCAAATTATAATTAACCTTGTTAACTTTTACTAAATGAAATTAAGGTAGTTAGACCTTCATATAGGAATGGACTCGTGTATTAAAAAAAATGTATATATGAAAGCTCACTATTACATGTTTTGACTTTAATTTGCTTAATATATATTTGACAATATTTTAAATTAAACGAAGTAGGTCAATGACTAAATAAATATCTCCTAATGATTGATAAAATACATTGATGATTATTAAAACATAAATTTGTTTTTCTTTAAGAAAGTTTCTTCAAATGTTTTCCCGCTAATTTCCTTCTTAATTTCATTATTTTATTACAAATTTCAACCAAGGAATTTGGGGTGCCAAGCATGCCTAATTCAACTGACCCAACAAGAAAACTAGGGAAGTCCACAACCAACCTTGCAGGGCCTTGTGTATTACTTACTGGAATCCAGTGAATTGTTGGGCCCAATCAGGCCTATGCTTTTGGATCTTACGCATGTGAAGCTTCCAATTGCACATTCATGAAATTGGGTTTTCAAGTCTGGCCTCTTTTTATTATGGAAGAGGTACATGGGCTTTCCAAACAAGAATACTTGCGCATATAGAATTTCAGCGAGGGCAACAGGCAACAATCTCCATTGTGGCACTAGTAAAGTCAAGATTTCTCTATTGGGGTCAAAATAAATTTATGAAAACCTAAGATTTTGTAATAATAAAATGTATAAAAGTAGAATTTGAGATTTAACCTAAATGATTAGAGTTTGATCCTCAACACTTGTAATTTTCCTTCAATTTCACTTAAGTTTTGGTCTCTTTTGTACAAAAAAATAAAAAGTATATTATAACTAAATTTTTAATTATATATGTGTAATTCATTACACAAAATCAAGAAAAAAATGATATGCAAAAATATTAATGATAGTTGATGATGGTTATTTGTTAGAAGTTTTTGAAAAAATTTGTAGATAATATAATGATTTAAATTGTCGATTTTAGTTTGCAAATTTATTATTTTTACATAAGAAAGTTTACCTAAAACTTGTTATTTTATCTTCTTAGTTTCTATTTTCTTATATTGTCTTAACGTTATTGTTCAAGCTTTTAATTTATTTATCAAAACTTTGATTTTTTTGGGCCATCTTAATTATCAAAACTATGATTAAATTAGTAAATTATTTCACAAAAGGCATAGTAACATATTAAAACTTTAAGACTTTTATCTCTTATGTAATCATATATTTTTAATATTATAAAAGAAAACAAAAAGGTAAATTTTAATTAATTTAGAAAAAAAAAATGATGCTCTTACTTTAAAAAAAATAAATTTCTTTTTGTTTAGATTTCTTGGAGGAGGAAAAACAAAAAAATCTTGGAGATCATAAAGCAAGAAATAAAAAACTTATTGTGCGAAAATTACAGCTTTTTAATCTGAAAACCAACAGGTTCAGGATTGTCCTACTACATCAACTTTAGCCACGCAAACAAGCAACAATTTCAAGCAGGCTTCAACGTAGGAGGAACCAGGAATCTTGGATTTAGATTTCTTATCCCCTCCTGACCCCCGTTTCTGCTTCTTCCCCTCATTATCAAATCTGCAGTACTTCCTCTGCTTCTTCTTCAACCACTTCTTCGTTTTCATTGCAACATTCTCTGCTTTCTCTTTCTCCTTGGTCATCAAAGGATAGCTTCTCAGGTACCTTTGCCTCATCAGATATCTCTCAGTACTACATCCGCTGCATAGTTTGATAGGGTGTCGTATATCTGTGTTGCAGGTTGCTGAACAACCTAAAGTACTCGCCATATCTTCTTTGTTTTCTAATCTCTCCTGATTATCCAACCACCGGGGAAATTCAAGCTTTTCTTCCAAGATTTTTTACCAGGATTTCGATATTATTCTTGCATTCATAAGTTAACATAATAGAACGTAAATATATATACGAGGCTGAAAACAAGGTCTTGCATTTACATGTATAGAGGATATTAGTTCTTTTCCTGAAAGGACCAGTAGCCCTTTTCCTCCAAGGAAACCGTTTTCTGACACTGGGCCTTGGTGGGAAAAAGAATAAATGTAGAAAACTATAGAAAAATTTAGTAACAGTGAAAAAAATAGGAAACTTTTAAAAACAACAAAAAGTGTATTAGATACCGAAATAATAAGGTTTACATCGCAAAATTTTTAAAATTTAGGGAATCAGATTTTTCCTTTTTCCCATGTTGGAAGTTGGTTTTGACATTAAACCTTTGCATGAAATCTTCCCCAGACCAATCAACACTTATGGTAATATATGGTATATCCAACCAACAGTTACACTTACATATAACGGTAACATTTTTTTTTAAGTTATACCCATAATCAAATATTGTATCTATATAATCAATTTATCATATTAATAAATAATTAACTACTAAATTATAATTTAATTAAACAATTAAATTCACATTTATTAAGACTTGAAATTAAAATTTCAAAATTTTAGATTCTCTTTCTTGTCACTTAAGTCAAAATCTTATTGATTGGTCATATTAAATAATTATAAATCATATAAAAAATTATGAAAGTGGATTCTTCTCTAGTATACCACATTGATATATCAGGTTACATTATGAAAAATCTAATCATTAAGATTGTGATTAATTAGTTTTATTTTGGCTTCAACTTCATTATTTTATATCATTGAAGGAAAATTTACTGTTTTAATTTAGCTTTTATCGTTTTATGAGATGGAAGGAAAAAACAAAAGAGTTTCAAGTGAGTGTGTCCTACTGAGTAGGTCCGAGTTACATATTGAATCTTGCGAGAAAAAGCTTATTTCTTTGGAATTCGCCTTGACTGTGATATCAACTCAACTCGATCTCTGATTCAGAAAGGGAAATAAAGGAAAAAGATCAGTCTGTATACTACCGTACGTTTATCTATGAACATTTAACAGCAACGTGAATGAAGATCGAGATTTAAATAGAGACGAGCATTCTTAGGAAGTTTTCAAGAAATCTCTGCTTGATTGTGAAACAAAACATTCCAAAAATATAGCTAGATTTGTTGTTCTATTAACTGTCATATGTTCTAACGGCAGATACAGAAACTATCTGCCACGTCATTAATTTAGGTTACATCATGAGACTAATCAATAGAAAAATTAAAAAAAAAAAAAAAGAGAAAAAGAAAAGACCAATTGGTTTGACAAAATAAAGATGCTCATTACACCCACAAGTGTTAGTTTACTTGACATGGAGAGAAGTTCTTTTCTTTTTTGTCGATTAGAATTTGATTTTTGTGAAAAACAATCCAAGAACAAAATCATTTACAAATCTAAAGGGGACTGGCAGGGACCTGGCCCCCTTGGCTTCCTAAAACAATCATGTTACTATGAATTTCTCTTTTAAAAATAGAAAAATTTTGATTTTGGCCCTTCCAAAAAAGGTTTCTTTTGGCCCTTTATAAAAGTGTAAAGTGTACATTTTTAACTCTTTTACTGCACCTTAATTTAACTCTATTTAGTGTAGACATTATTTTATTTACACATAATCTTTTAACTTTTTAAATTATGAACTTACCTTTTTAATTAATCAAATAAATACATAGATACTGGCTATTGTGTTAAGTAATTTCCTTTTATACTATCAAAATTGGTTTAATTAGGTAATTGAAATCAATCAAATACCATATCTTTTAACATTCAACTGTTAAGGTTTTTTTTAGGTCTAAAGAGCAAATTGATTATTACTCTCATCAGAGACTGTCAATAGATAACTAGGGATATTTTTTATTTTTGGGCCAACTTGACATTTATAATGCCACGTCAGTTTGGTTATATCATTGTTTTGCCTCATAGATCCCTCACCTTTCACTTATAAATAGAGTTATCCAAATACTATTAATCCAATCTCACTTTCCTTTATATTCATATTTTCCTCTCCTTTCGATCTTTTTAATCCCGATTTTTGACTTGAGCATCGAAGTGCAAATATATGGAATACTCTCTATTTTTGCCTTAACCGCTTTATTCCTTTTCTTGTGATTTCAAGGTTTTGACCATTAGCTCGAAACTCAGCACCAACATTTGGCACACCAGGTATAGAGATTATTCTTCAGCCGAGTTGAATACAATGCCACCTAAAAAGAGAGCCAATAAGGAAGGAGAGACAATTGTTCCAACTGGGATCGAAACCCACAATAGCTAGCATACAGATTAATCTTGCACCAGATAAGCGGGGCCAACCATAAAGCAATTCAAAGCCTTAACTGAACAAACTCAAGCCTTGAAACAAATGCTCCAAAGCATAACACCATCCCAAGCCTTAAAAGTACCCGACCTGGTCACCCCAGATAGATAACTAGTAGAAAGACAACTGAGTTATGAGGAAGTTGAGCCTCTTTAGCTTCAGAAGAAAAGGAGCATGCCATTCCAACCATAAATCATCATTACCCTAACCATAACTTTACCCAAGCCACCACCCATAACTTTACCCAACCACCACCCAAAAATTCAAATAGACCGACCTTAAGCCCAAACCAAATAGAGACCTAGAGGCCAGAATGCAAGCTATGAAAAAAGAATTGAAATAGAAAGCTATCATTTTTTAAGATGAGTTGAAGTTGCTAGAAACCTTATCTTTTACCGAGGAGATTGACAGGACCATGCCCCCCAAAAGGATTCAAAATGTCGACCTTAGAGACCTACGACAATACTTCTGATTCCTTTGATCATTTAAAACTATATAGAACTAAAATAATGATGTAGGGTGCAGATGAAGCCCTAATGTGAAAAAGATTGGCCCCAAACCTTAAAGGAGCAATTCGACTCTAGTATTGTAACCTTAAACTGAGGTCGATCACCACATTTAAAGAGCTTAACTATTCTTTTCTCTTCCATTTTGTTAGCAGTAAAAGAACTAAGAAAACTACATTAAGCTTGATGTCAATTCATTAAGGTAGAAACGAGTCTTTAAAAGATTATGTCACATGTTTTAATGCAAAAACTCTACAAGTGAAAGACCTAGAGTAAATAGTCACTGTAATTACCCTGACCAATAGACTTAGTGATAGAAAGTACCAATGAAGCTTACCTTATCTCTGGAGCCACAAAAAACACTAGCTAGTTTATGGCTAAAAAATACATAAATGTTGAAACTACTATGAAAAACAACAGAAGTGAGAAAAGCTCATCTCCCTCTTCGATGGTCGAGGTGAAAGAGGCTTATCCCTTTTTTCGATAAAAAAAAAGATAAAAAATTCTACGATCTTTCCCCAAGAGGAAGATGACATAAGGCCAAAAGCTCGAGTAAAGAAAAGAACTATATTGCACTGAATATCTTCCTGGAGAGGATTTTAATACAAATAAAAAAAGACCTAGAGCTCAAATGGCCGAAGCCATTGAGGTAGAACATAAAAAGAGGCCCAACCAAGATATGTGCTTTTTAGAAAGACAGTGACTATAATATAAAAGATTGTGTCAACCTAAAAAATAAAATAAAAAATTTGATCAGAAGAGGTCAGCTGGGCAGATTTATATATCGAGCAAGATAGGGTCAAGGTAAGATGGAGTATAGAATGAAGATTATAGAGAAAGGATAGAAGGGAACCTGAATGTTGAGAAAAAGATGACAAGGGTGGTTAAAATCAAAGGAATAAGCAAGAAGAAAATAAGGGATCAGAGTGTCGAGTTATATATAACCGACTTATTGTAAACATAATTAATGTAATTACTAGAAGAAGCTCTACCTCGACCAAAAGGAAATTTGATTAAGGACTTGTTATAGTAATTGGCTCATCGACCAAAAAGAAAAAAAGTTGAAAGAACGAATCAATCTTCTTACGCACGAAAGACTCAAAGGGAATCTGGTATCCTTATGATAACACTATAGTAATTATAGCAATAGTATATAACTATATAGTTAGATGGATTTTATTTAACAATGAGAGTTTAACTGACATTTTGTACTACACTATAATCAATCACCACTACATTGATTGGATTTAAGAATGAATAAGTGTTGATCAAAATGACCATCAAATTGCTAGTCTCATTAGGCATAGAACCAAAGATGGTTACCTCGATTATACATTCATGGTTATAGATGTTCTATCAGCTTATAATATAATATTGAATCGATCAAGTCAGTCTATTGTAAGACTTATAGGCTCAATTCTTCACTTAAAAGTAAAGTTTTCAACACCTCACAACAATGTTATGTTACAATGATAAAAGGGAAAGACTAGGTAGCATATTGATGGCTTAGTTAAGACCAATGAATTAGAAAAGGAAAAAGAAGCCATAGTAAAATAAAAAAAAAAGAAAAAAAAATCAAGGGTAAGCAATAACAGCAATAGAAATCGACTTGAAAGAAATACGCTTTTAAGTCATTATGAGTTCTTAGACTCTATATTTGTACAAGCCTTAAATCATTTCAATTTTTTAATTTAACTTACAGAAGTCAAGCTTTTAAGTTGGCACATACACATGTCAATGTGATCTAACTATTAAGCCAGCCAAAAAAATGAAATGAAAACATACATTTTATTTATCTTTACATTTCTATTACGTACCATTTTACTAACAATGAATTAACTACCATGTCGAGATCTATCTTTCTCACAGAAACAGTCTCGACTTAATTGAGTAGAAAAAAAATTGATCAAGAACCTGAGATTGGCAAAAATCGACCTTAATCGACAGAAGACCTCATTTCTATACCATTTTAGGAGAATAACCTAAAAAAATGTATGTAATTAGGGTCAAGCTTGACCACAAATAACAACTAATTCAATTTTTAAGGAACAATGTCTACTTGTTTGCCTAGACACTATTCGACATGCCAGGGATTGACCCTAAGATAATGGTCCGTAAGTTACACATCGATCCAAATATGAAGCCAATTTGATAAAAAAAAAAAACTTTGGCCCTAGAGAGATAAAAAGCCATTAAAAAAAAGGTCGACAAGCTGTTAGAAGTAGGCTTCATTAATGAAGTATACCATCCCGATTGGATACTTAATGTAGTCATAGTAAAAAAGTATAATAAAAAATTAAAAAATGTGCATTGACTTTATTAGCCTTAATAAAGCCTATCTAAAAGATAGTTTCCCTTTCTTTACTATAGATCGAATAGTTAATGATAGCTCCAAGCACGATTTGCTTAACTTTATAGATGCCTATTCAAGGTATAATCAAATTAAAATGTTAAACAAAAATGAGGAAAAAACACACTTCATAATAGAAAAAGGTCTGTACTATTACAATGTTATGCCTTTTGGTCTAAAAAATACAAGAACGACCTATTAAAGGTTAGTTAATAAGGTCTTTAAAAATCAGATTAACAGAAATATGAAGGTGTATATAGATGACATGATAGTGAAAAGTAAGAACTCAGTTGAGCACTTGAAAAACCTAAAAGAGACCTTCAACACCTTGAGAAATATAACATAAAACTCAACTCGAGTAAGTGTGCCTTTGAAGTCATGTCAGATAAGTTTTTTGGTTATATGATTAATAAAAGAGGTATAGAGGCAAACCCAAAAAATGTTTAGGCCATTCTAGACATTAAAGTATCGACCTAAGTGAAAGAGGGCAAAGATTAACGAAAGGAATAGTTACCTTAAGTAGATTCATATCTAGGTTGGTAGAGCATTGCTTGTCATTTTTCAAAATTTTTAAGAATATCTTGAACTTTAGATGAACACCTTAGTGTCAGAAAGTATTTGAAAAGCTTAAAGAGTTTATGTCCTCTCATCCTATTCTCTCTAAGCCAAAACTTAGACGAAATACTATATTTATATTTGGCTATAACTTACTAGGATATCAGCTTAGTACTAGTCAAAGAGGAAGAAAGAATATAGAGACCAGTGTATTTTGTAAGTAAAGAATTGATAGGTTCAGAGATAAACTACTCTAGGATAGAAAAATTAGTGTATACAGTAGTCACGTTTGTCAAAAAACTTAGATCATATTTCCAAGCTTAAACAATTCATGTTCTAACCGACCAATCACTTCAACAAATTTTGTAAAAACCAAAATGCTAGGAAGGCTAATCAAATGGATAATAAAACTTAATGAGTATGACCTGCACATACTGCTAAGGTCAGCTCTAAAATCTCAAGTGCTAGTAAATTTTGTTATGAAATGCGCCTCGACAAGGATCGATGAACAGCCCAGAGAAGGTAAAGACATTAGTGAAGAAGAGATGTGAAAACTTTTTGTTTATGGGTCAGTTATTAGCCATAAAAGTGAAGCTAATATAATTTTGATCAATCTAAAAAGCCTGTAACTTAAGTATGCCATAAGATTTGGGTTCAAAACTTCTAACAATGAAGCTAAATATGAAGCCTTAATCACATGCCCAAGATTAGAGATCGAGCTAAATGTGAAAAACATCATCGTATATAGTAACTTTTAGTTGGTGGTAAGCCAAATAAATGAAAAGTTCAAAGCTAAAGAAGAAAGAATAAAGAAGCACTTAGACAAGGCACTGACTTTTCTAGCTACCTTTCTAAGGTCGAAGTCAGAAGATATCAAGGTTAGAAAACACACTGACCAATTCATTATCCAAGTTAGCCTCAAGAATGACAACAAATAGCTCAACTCATGTCCTCATAGAAGAACTGGCACAAAAAAATATTGAGGAAAAGTTGGTCAAGCAAGTCGAAAAGAGAAAAAGTCATGGATTACTCCAATCAAAGCGTACCTAACAATGGAAGAACTATTCAAAGATTGTAGACACCAAATTTTATTTGAAATATTTTCAACATAATTAAATCGGGGCTCATTTACGAACATAGGTCAAAACCATTTAGGAGGACCATTTACAACTCATAAAGAGCCCATAAACTTACCTATTTAGAAATCCAAAGTCATATCGGATCAAATATGGTCAAACAAAGTCAAAATTACACAAAACTTAATCAAAATAGATAGAGCCCAAGTTAATTCTCAAAATTAAAAACCTAATTAGAATTAATGTGATTTAAACTTAAATTTGAGGATATTTAAAACACTAAAAGTTTTTATGGCACCCCTAAAAATGCAAAATTACCAATATACCTTTGTAAGTGTGTTTTTCTAATTTGACATTCCCGAGCTTAAATTTTTATGAAACTTTTTACATTTTAATTTTACATTATTTCATGATTTTTGGTGCATTTAAAATCATAACAGTACCCTAAAAGTGTGAAAATACCAAAATACCTTTATAGGGTATTTTTATAATTTAGCTTTTTCGAGCTTAGATTTTCATGAATCTTTTTAGATCTCAATTTTATAATATTTTATGATTTTTGGTGCTTTAAAATCTTGAAATTGACCATAGAAACATTGATTTCTAAGAAAATAGCCTAAATACTAAATACTTGGTATTAGGGGTAAAATGATCTTCTATGGGTTTAGGGACAATAAAAATTCAACCTTTGCAGTGAATAATGTGAACCATTAGATCTCATTTGAATATTGATCTAATGGTTAAAGCTTGTTCCTTGAAAAAAAAAAGAAAAAAACTTTAGCCCTTGGATGTTACTTGATCTAAGAGCCTATATTCATTAAGAAACAAAGTTTATTTTTTTGAAACAAAAAGAGGAGTTTGCCAAATAAAATGGGAGGCTTAAATGACAAAACCAAAAAATAACAATAAAAAAAGGTCCAAAAATGCCATTTGAGGATGGCATGAAAAACAAATAAATGAGACAATTTTAGTTTGAGATAAGCTAAATTTTTTTGGCATTACCAATCGGTGGAAAAGAGGACAGAATAGTGACTAGCAATGGGTAGGAGAATGAACATAATAAAAACTTATGGAGAAAGGGTTTGAGGAGGATAAAAAAAGAGGCTCTTGAAAAAAAAATAATTTTTCTGAAGTTTAGGAAGAGAAGTCGAAAGCCAAAAAAGGGAAGGAGAAAGGTAGCCAAAAAATACTTGTATGCATTGAGGGTGAAAAGGAAAGAAAATCTTGAAACCAACAGGAAACTAAAGCAAAACACAACATAAAAAAAATTATAACAGACAAAAAGAATGTAGGTATACGATAGAAAATAGGAAAGCCAAACTAGAAAAGATGGGAGAAGGGTGAAGTAAAAAGAGGTATTCAGTGTAACAAACAAAATGGGAGACAGTAAGCAAAAATGGGTAGAAATATAAAACTAGAAGTAGTAAGAAAATAGTAAAAAAGTAAACAAAATACTAGCAAAAAGAAAGCAAAAAGAAGAAGTTGAAATGTGAAGCATTTGGTAGCAAATTTAAAGAAAAAAGAAAGTACCATCCTGTAACTTTTTTTTTATTTTTTCCCTTCCATGGAAGTGTGAAGTTTACTTCCTTTTACTCCATAGTTTTTTTACTTGCGCATAGTTTTCTTTTCTATGCAATAATTAAAGCTTATAAATAAAACAAAAAAGTTCACAATTCTTCTTTGATGATTGGCATAAAAACAACATGATAGCCTTGTTTTGGAAAACCTAAAATGAAGGCCAACTTACAAGGTGCCTCCTAAAAAAACAAAAGAAGAGTTTTTCTAACTTTGTTCTGACATCCATTAAGATATGGGTTGGTTTTCTAGTTTACTACTTTTGATTCAAAATCATGTTTTCTATATTCTATCATATGCCATTTTCATAAGAACAAAAGAAGGAAACAAGGAATAGTTGGGACTCATGTGTTACTGTTCATTATTCCAATTTTATGATTTGGTATATTTTGCTTTATTGTTTTATTTATTTATTATTTTTTATTCTTCATTTGCATGCCATGGCTTGGAAGAAATAGAAATGTTTAATAACTTTCTATTTATATGTCTTATTTTGCATTAGGCATATGCATCTTGTAGGTCAAATTGTCCTTTTATGTTTCTAGTGTTAGATAGGATAAGGATATGAAAAAATTTTGGAAATGGTGAGGTTAGGTTTGGCCTTACATGTTTTGGGCATGTGATTGTTATAATAAGCTTGATTATTAGACTTAAAAATAATAATAATCATAGAAATAAGTAAGATAATATAAATGTCTATTCAAAGTTAAAAGGTATAACTAAAAATTTTAAAATCCCTACCTATATGTTGGAGAGAATAAAAGAAAAATTTTTATGTTAAAAAAAAAATTTCGCCTAATTGTTGGAGAATTATTAAATAATAAGATAAATAATAATAATAAATAATAATAGCAATAAAACTTTTGATGGAAAATGAAGATAAAGGAAAATGAAATTTTGGAGGTTGTGAAAACGAGTTTATATTATAAGAATAAAAAATTTCTTTTTTTCAAAAGAATTATAAAACCAGACTTGCTCTAAAAGTCTGCCTAGATATTAGAGATTTTTGAAAAAGTTCATAAGTTTTTAAACTTATCCAAAACCTCAAGCTTATTCTAAATTTCTAAAGATTTGCATGAAAACCTTTTATAAAGTAATTTGTTCTCAAATGCAGCCCAGATGTTGGGGTATTTAAAAAATTTTATTTCATTAAGAATTTTCATGCATTTTTACAAACTCAAAAAATAAATTCGTTTTATTAAAACAACAAATATAAAAATAATATAATAAAAATAATCGAACGAGATTTTTAAATATAAAAAATCTTATCAAAACTCTACTTAGACGTTTGAGAGTTCAAGTGACCTCTTTATATTTAAAAATCTAACTTCTAAATTCACATTTGATTATCATTTACATATGTTTTGTTTTTTTAAATTATTGTACTTATTTATAAAGCATATATATATATGTTTGTTGATGTTTAATGTTAATTATATTATTTTTTATTTTTTTGTTGCATGAAAAGTTTTCTTAAATTTTTTTTTAGTTTTGAACAAATAAAATTAAAATAACATTTCAAGAAATATGATTGTTGGTACTTTACCTAAATGTTGGAGAGTCATCAATGATTAACATTTACAAAAAATGTTATTTTATTATTTTAGAAGAAATGTTGTTATAAATCTTAAGCGAAAAGAGTTATTTTAAAATTTGCTTAGATGTTAAAGAATTTGGAAGTAATTCTTTAATTTAAAGATTTCTTTGATATTTCTAAATAAAGAATTTTACTAAAATTGCTTTCTTTTTTTCAAAAAAATAATAAAGGGAACTGTTATTAAATTTCAAATCGAAACCATTTTATCCAACACAAAAAAATGCAAGATTAATTAATACCAATTTACAAGCATTGTGTGAGTGCTAATTATTTTCTACACATAACCGACTTCTAAACTCAATCTTGTTTTTACTGACCAAAATTATTTTTTTAATAAAGCTTTAAACCCGTTTTATTATTTTATTAAAAAGATAAAATTTTTGGGTGACCAATCACACCCTAAAAAAGATTGATGGTAACTTTTCATATTTTTCATAATTTTTAAATTTTTACGTTTAGCGTTGAGTCTCTAAATTGATACGTTATGACAAAGATAAGGTCTGAGTTAAAGCTCTAATGAAGAAAGCTCTTTGTTACACCATGATTAATTAGAAACTGTATATGAGATCTCTTAGTTTGCCTTACATAAGATGTGCAGATGATGAATAGGTAAACTATGTACTCAAAGAAGTACAAGAAGAAATTTATGATAAACACCTCGAACCTCGACCACTTACCTATAAGGTGATCAGATAGGGCTATTATTGGCTAATAATAAAAAAAGAGACGATCGACCTGGTGAAAAATTTTGATAAATGCTAGAAATTCACCCATGTACAACATCTTCTATCAATTGAGTTAACTTTCATCATCAATCTTTGGCCCTTCATGCAATGAGGGATGGTGTTCTCAACCTATTCACTTTGACCACAATACAAAAAAGATTTATGTTGGTGAAAGTTGATTATTTTATAAAATAGTTTGAGGTCGAAGCCCTCACTACAACAATAGAAGCTCAAGTTAAAAAATTTGTGTAGAATAATAGTCTACAGATTTGGCATACCTTAGTTCATAATAAGAAACAATGGCAAGCAGTTTAAAAATTTAAGGTTCAAAGAGTGATACTTTAATATTCACATCCACCAAGCTCACATCGGATGCCCACCCTCAGTCAAATGGCTAGGCCAAGGCATCTAACAAGATAATATTAAAAGCTCTGAAAAAGAGACTAAATGAAGCTAAAAAAAAAAATAGGTTGATGAGCTCTTTAAAGCTCTATAAGCCTTGAGGACTACATGAAGGTCTACATAGGAAAAAAAGTTATGGTACTTGTGAAAATTGATTTTTTGAGCCTCTGAGTTGAGTTTAGGTCTGAGGAAAGAAACGAATAAGCCCTTAGAGTCAATCTTGATTTAACAAAAAAGCAAAGAGATGTAGCATTAACCAGAATAGCAACTTACCAATGGAAGGTAACCAATTTTTTCAATAGAAAAGTTTGATGTGAAAAATAGAGTCAATCTTGATTTAACAAAAGAGCAAAAAGATGTAGCATTGACCAAAATAGCAACTTACCAATAGAAGGTAACCAATTTCTTCAATAGGAAAGTTTGACATAAAAATATAAAGAAAGGTGACTTGTTACTTAGGAAGATCGAAGCCTCAAAAGTAGATGACCGAGGTTATAAATTAGTCCTGAACTGAGAGGGCCCCTACGTTACCAAAGAAGTCATCCATGATGTAACCTACAGGTTGTAAAATAAGAATGGCAATCCCATCTTAAAGATATAGAATGCAGATAATCTAAAAGTTTACCACCAGTAGCTCAGATAAAGTTGAGCTCAGTCTTTATAGTTTTGAAAATTATTGATTAAAGTTTGTATTTTGATTACATTTATTATGAAAGTCCTAAGAACATGCAATGATCAAACTCATACTTGAAAAACAAAATCAACAGGCTATATCAATAGCAGAGCTAATGAACTATCCAATCTAATCTTGAGTTAACTGAGCTGATCTGGAGAAATAGGTCAACAGTTAAAGTAAATTGAGTTGAGACTTATGTTAATCTAGATCCTCAAGTTAATTTAATGGGTCCTTAGGTTGATTGGTTAAATTAGATTAAGCTCACCCAATTTGAGCTAGAAGTTGGTGATAATTTGATTTACCAAATTAATTTAATGTCCAAACTTATTTTCTCACCTGAGCTAAAACTATTTAAGTTGATTGGTTAAGATTGATTTATCAAGTTACTTCATCTTGTTTGAACTTAATGCCTAAGCTAGAATTTGATCCAAATACATTGCGAAGGTAAAGCATAAACAATAAATCAAAAGTTAAAAACATAGCTTAAACTTGGGTAAAAAATAGTTATATTAATTTCACCAGTGATTACAATTTGACAGAAGTTTTAACGAGTGAATTAATTTGAGCTCCTAACAAAAAATCAACCTCTTACTTAAACATAAAATATACAAAAAAAAAAATATAAAGAAAAAGACTTTCATTCTCTTCAAGTCCCCCTATCCCTAACAGCAACAGCAGGTCCCTCAGCTTTAGGCGTAAGGGTGACATCGAGATTGGCATTCATGGTAGCGTTCTTATTTTCATCATCCTCTACCTTTTCTCTTTCAGATTGAACTAGAGATTTAATCTTGAGATTATCCAGCTTGATGTTGGAAAAGTCAAGGTTCATGTTTGCATACTTAAATATGACCTCATCCTTGCACAACTTAAAGGCACTGAGGACATTATTCTTAGAAAATTTGACTTGAAGGTTATAATAACTTTGGAAAACCTTAAACTCCTAGATGATCTCTTCTTTGCATTTTTTCTTGGCCTATTCCTTAGTTTTTTGCCCTACCTTTTCAATTTTAGCCTAAGCCTTTTTAAGTTTAAGTTTGGCCTATTCCTTAATTAAATCAGTTATGGCCTTTTAAACCTACACTTATTCTAGCTTGATTGCCAAGTCCTTAGCCTTTTTTCTCTGCTTCATTTTCTTTTTATGTGAAGCAGAAAGGCTAACTCAGAGAGTGGTGATCATATCATTATTTTTATAGTTCTTCTAACCATATTTCTTTAGATCATGCTTGGTATTCAGTAAACAGGCCAGTGCCAAATAAGAGTGGTGTAGGTTTTTTCTAGCACATCGGGAGGGATGAGCTTGAAGCTTGTCATAAGCTACAGAAAGAAAATCGAGCTTAGACTTTGGAAAATAGTGGAATTAATAAAACAATATAAAAACTGAACTAAAAGATGACTTATTTCTTGGAGGGATTGTGATCTTTGTGAATATCTTGGCCACTTTAATGCTCTTGAGGGGATTCTTACTAGCGTCATACTCTACGTTAGAAAAGAAATGCTCTAAGGTAGGCCTCAAGATTTGAACCTTAGGATCTACCAAAGAAGAAGAGGCCTTAATCTTTTACTTCTTAAGAGGAAAGGCCTAGACTTTCCAATCTGTTGTCACATTCTACTTACCTTTAGCATCGACAAAAACCTAAGTTAAAGAGCTTAACTTTTGGGAGATAGGGGATCAATTATTTTAATTCCCTCCCCGATAAGAAGCCTTAAGCTAGGCGGGCTGTATTTGGCCCTTTCTTAGCTTTGGTTTATGAAGGTATTTGTGAAAGTCAAAGGCCTTAAATGGTTAAGCATTGTCAGGCATCTTTGCAAGATGAGCTAAGTGTTGAAAAATTTAACAAAACTAAATACTTGACGATGTTACCTTACATCTACTCCAGTTTTTGGACTCATTCACTACTTCAAAAAAGGTCAGTTCATATGCCTCTATGACCAACTCTCTCCTTTTTGTGAACTATAAAATCTTGTCTCGATCGTGGAAGTCACTTGTAGAGAGAAAAATGGGCTCATCATAAAAAATTTCAAGCTCATTCAAAATCTCTCGCATTTCAAACTCATTATTTTTATTTTTATTCTCCTTCAGAATGCAAAGGAAGAGCAATTTCCAATACTTTATTGAGCTTAGGCTGTAGACACCTTATTTGGTCCCGGCTCAAATCAATTGGATCTAAACCAATTGAACCCCAATTGTCCATATTTTCATATTTCTTATGTAAGACTTTTTATTTTTATTATTTTTTGGATAATTTTATTATATTCTTCATTTTATTTTAATTTTATTTATTTGTATATATGTGTCTTATTTATCTTATTTATTTAGTTATTTTATTTTTTTAATCTTTTCTTTCTCTAGTTAAATATTTATTATGGATTATCTTTAATCTTAATTTTAGTTATCTTTAAATATATTTTTTATTATTTTGTTTATTTGGTTAATTTTAAAAAAAGAAAGATAATTGAAAAAAAAAGGAAAAGAGAAATTGATTGGGAGAGGATTGGTTGGTGATGAAGTTGAAATTGGATTATTATCCTAAGGTGATAATTCATATTGAAATTGAATAAAAAGTTTTCGAAGATAGAGTTCAATCCCAATCTAGTGGTAAGATAGGCTTTTTTAAGAATCCAACTTCGATTCAAACACTGATTAAGTTAGAATTTTCCCCTATAAAAAGACTTGCAATCAACAACAGAACAATGAATAACAATCGTAAACACACAACAACAAAAATTACAAACACGAGCAAAGAGAGAATTAGAGAGTGATCAACAACACAGAGAGATTATAAAAAAGTAATATACAGTGATCATATAGAAAATGAGAAAGAAAAATGCAAGAAGTAGAGAATAAAAATTTTTTTGGCAATAGGATTTGATATTAGGTAATTTTTTATTCATGTGTTTAAGGGATTTTTAAAGTGATTTTTTTGGCAGAATTCAAGGTTAAATAGGATTTGAGAAGTCAAGTTTGTTAAAGGAAATTGTTGGAATTTTTTTGCATTTTCTTTTTTGGAAAAATCTAAAAAATTTCCAAATTAAGGTAAGGTTTTCCGGCGACACTCAAGTTTTTTGATGGATTTTTTCAAATTTCGATGACTTTTTCGATGATTTTTTTTAGAAACTAGTGAAGAATTCAACTAGTGTTCATCTTTCTAGAGAGAGAAAGAGAGAAAACAAGATGAGGAGAGAGAAGAAAGAGAAGAAATCTAAGGAAAAAAAGATCTTAGAGGGCTTTTATACATTTGTAAAATGACATTGTTTTGCCTTAAAAAATTTGTAAGATCCGTGCATCGACCTGAGGAAGATTCATCTGCCAACCTGACTTGGTCGCAACCCGTTTCAATGCCAAGCCATTGTTAAACCGAGTTGAATTGTCTTTTAAGCGATTCTAGCCAGTTTCCATCCTTGTAGCCGAGCCGAGCCAACCTTTTTTTTGTATTTTCTTTTCATTTTCATTTTTATTTTGAATTTTGTTTGTTTGTTTGTTTATTTATTTATTTTAAAAATATTTACATGATTAAATTTTGAAAAAATTAGAGGAAATTATTTTAAAAAATATATAAAATAAAAAAATTCAATAAAATTTTGAGAATAAATAATAATTATCCAATAACAAAATTTTTAGAAATTACAAACGGTTAATTTATAGAAAATTTATAAGTGAGAAATTCTTTTTAATTTTGACCCAAATAAAGGAAAAATTTAGATAAAATTTCAATAACAATAATTAATATTTATTTTTAGTTGAAAAAATTAAAATAAAAAGCATAAATAAATTTAATAAAATTTTGGGAATGAATTAACAATTATTCAATAATGAGATTCTTATATATTTCAAATGTTAAATTTTTTAAGAAATTTTTAGGTGAAAAATTTCTTTAAATTTAACTCAAATAGTAGAATAATTTAGATGAAATTTTAATAAAAATAATTACATTCTTTTCCAAACTAAAAAGTAAAAATATAACTTAAATTTGTGTGAAAATATATAATAATTATCTAAAGATAAAATCTTAGGAAAAATCACAAATTGTTGAATTTTTAGGAGATTGAAAATTTTTTTTTAAATTCAACCCAAATCGTGAAAGAATTTAGATGAGACTTCAAAAAATAATTTATATTATTTTCTTTCTATGATTAAGAAATAAATGACTGAATTTTAGGAAAGATATTTCTAAAATTGGCCCAAATTGTAAAACATTTAAAAATCTCTAAATGAAAAAATATTTCTAATTTAGGCCAAAATGGTGGAAGAATTAGATATGTTTTTAAGAAAATAAAAAACTAATAATAAAAATAAATGATTAAGCTTTTTTTGGGATAATGAAGCCTTTTTAAGAAAATAAATGGTATTTTTGAATATTTTTGAGGTGAAAAAATATTTTTATAAATTCTATCAGATCAATAAAGAAATTTTAAAAGTTATTTTCAACATTTAAATAGTAAAATTTAATAAAAAAACCATTAAAACCATAGACCTTTAAGATAATTTAAAATTAAATTGTACTATCATTTGGTGGGCATGTGAGGGTGTTATAACCTTCTCTATACATAACCAAACTTTTGAATCATGTTCTGATTAGTAAACTAGAACCTATTTTTTGAGGATATTTAGTCAAGCTTAGGATTTCCTTAAAGGGATAGATTTATTAGGTGACCAATCACATCTAAACAAAAAAAATTAATAGCGACTCCTAAAATTAAGTTTAGCGGTTAAGTTTTTAGACTTATACGTTATGATGCGGGCAATTTGTGAATATCTTATTGGAGAGATGAACTGTTATATAGAACCACCTCTTATCGTGTCAATGTTTTTTTACTAAAAAGAACTCCCCGAATAAAGGAAGAGTAGAAAAAATATAGGAAAGAATTTAGGGTGAACTAAATGATCGTTAAATTATAAGAAAAAAAGTTTAAAAATAAAAATATGTAAATAGAGCCTCAGACCGGGCACTATGGAATCCTAATACACCCAAAATAGGTAACTTTTCAAGGAAAAAGTGATCCGATGCTCAATAGTTGGCATCAATACATTGTAACCCTTATTTAAAAGGCTAAAGTTGACCTCTAAAGATCGAACGTAGTAAGTAAAGCACATATTAGGGCAGTTTAAAGATTAGCCTTACCTTTTAAGCTCTTTATCACATCCTTAAAGTTTAGACGTAAGGAGTAAGGAATGAAGATAAGGACACAAGCCATGTCCTTTGAATTTGAGAACTTCTTCCCATCCTTACCTTCCTTTTTAACCTGGTTGGTTTCTCACTCCTACTTTCCATTGAAACCCTTTTCATCATCAGAGCCTTTATTATCTCAAGGCTCAAGCAAGAGTAAAATTTTAAGTTAAAATAGTGTCAGAGAGCACCACGATGTTAGAGGAAGAATAGAGACAATGAGACTCTTCAAGTAAAGAAGAGTAGTGAATGACATCGACTAGAGTTAACTTAGAAGGAGTAAATAAGTAAGAAGCAGATAAAGCAACAAAAAAATAAAAAGTTGAGAAAGTTGAACCTCAAAAAGAAGAACAACAAAAAAAGAAAAATTAGATGAAGAAGTTGGATTGACTTGAGATATAAGAAAGATAAGGTTTTCAAGCTAAAAGTCAATGGCATCTACAACTCACCTATGCTCTAATAGACTTGTTCTCCTCTAGAGCAGACATTGTCTTCTATTCTTTTCTACCCTTTTTCAATCATGGGATTGAGCTAGAATGCAGCCCCTTTAAATAGTTTTTTCCTGCAATGATTGAAAGGACCTTGTCATTCTCGACCCCACTGTTGAGCCAACCTCATTTGGAAACTACCTTGTAACTCTCTAAACCCCCAAAGCTTGCATTAAAAGATATTATAAAAGAAAGAAAAGAAAACATATCGAAGTAAAATGAAAGAAAAAAAGATGAATGAAAGAAGGTGAAAATTTTTAGGTCGGTTAAAACAAGTCGGTTTAAGAGCAAAAATGCAACAAGGTGAAAAATGAAAGCCCTAAGAGGTCTTTTATATAGCTAATGTTCATATAAGATGAATAGCCTAAATTACACCACTTGTCAGATTGTTACCGATAATGACCTTTCACATTTCTAGCTTTGGATTTTTACCGCCCAAATACCTCTTTCCTAATTAAATGAGATTTTCAAATAACTGAAGGCCAAATTGGTCATCTCACCTATTCAAACCAGGTAGACCAGTTGCAAAACCTAGGGCAAACTTTTCGAATAGACTAATTACCAGTTCAACCATGAATTAGGCTTGAGGATCAAACTTAAAAAAAAAAACATAAGTCTTACATCGAACATGTGAATCATGTCAATAGTTACTTATAAGCTTGCTTAGCTTAACCTTGGGCCTCTTTGACATAAACTCACTCACCCCAGCAACCCCAGAATGAACCTACTATGCATATAACCCAAAACCCATGCTTAAGATCAAACTCCGCACCTACGTTCACACGTTAGGTTGGCACATTTTAAAATAACCAAGATTACACTCAATAGCATACAATCAGTCACAAACCTCTCTTACCCAACTCTAATATCAGCCTCGATGACATTTAACCTTGATAATGTGAGGTAGGGTCCTAGGCATAACTTTTCAAAAAACCACGCTCACAAGCTTGAGGTCAAACTAGTGAATATGTGCACCATAAGGGTTTGATTAGGCACCCATTATTTTGATTCTCATACTGCTTGGTGGGAAGATAAAATGTTAGGAGTATTTTTGGGTCCAAAAGGTAAATTGATCAATTTTCTCATCAAGACTATTAACAGACAGCCAGAGGCATTTTTTACTTTTGGACCAACCTAAAATTGTAAGCCTACTTGACATGTACAGTGCCACGTTACCTCGGCTATGTCACTATTATATCCCACAAACCCTTCACATTTGCTTATAAATAAAGCTATTCAGATACTATCAATCCAATCTCACTTTTCCTTATATTTTTATTTTCCTCTCTCTAACCTTTCTAGTCTCAACTTTTGACTTAGTGTTAGAGTGCAAACACAGATAATACTCCCTACCTTTGCCTTAACTGCTCTCTTCTCTTTCTCATGATTTCAAGGTTTTTACCTTAAGTTTGGAGCTCGATACCAATTATTGAATATATAATAATTAATTTTTTTATCCACCAAAATTTTCATTCATTAATTCTCATATTTATTTAGTTAATTTGATTCTTATGTGTATTATGTCAAGGTAAATATTTGTCATAGTATATTTAAAATAGATGTACATCGATCCTTGGCTGCACCAAAGGCCAAAAAGGTGTTTCCATTATTTTTGTGATGGAAGCAGTCGCCAAATTCGATTTCTTTTCTACATGAGAACAACTTATAAAAGCAAGATTCCCAACCCCCCCCCCCCCCCCTCCCGGCATAATTGTGGGCCTGCCATAATTTCCAATTTGCTTTCACTGAAGTCGTCGATGGGCACATAATATCAATCAAGAAACCAATCACGTGCCAATATAGCTCCAACGACACTGACTATTAGAATCTATATCATTTCAGTTGCACAATCTTGACAAACCATTAAAAAGATGAAGAAACTTTTTTTTTCTATCTTAGTTGTAGATCTAATTTTGATGTAACGGTTAAAAAAAATAAAACTTTTTAATTTTATATCGGTATAAGCATATTCTTTTTATGTATAGTCAATTGAGATGTCTAATTGTTGTATTAAAATTTTTAAAAAGATAATCTTGCCATCGTTAACAATGAGAGGGTTATGAGAAGAAAATGAGATATTTTTCATGGTTTAATTTTCACCCATTGAAAATAAAAAGATGTTTAAGAAGTGTAAATACCCAATCATCAAGTCAATATATAAGATACTATTGATCAGTCAAAGGGCACCTAAAATGACTCCTTCTCAAGGATGTTAAATGATATATTTCAACAAAATCTCTGTACTATAAGTCAATTGAAAAATGAATACAACAACAAATGTCGATTTGTAGAAGTCGAAATTATTTCCTTTTGGACAACACTTTGAAATTTTGAGTATCACTTCATGAGTATAATTGACTAATTTTCTTTATTATAATTAGCAACAATTTAAATAAGCATTTTAAGTCATTGTTTTCATGAACAAGGATTGGCTCTGTTTTCCGTCTGTCTTTCTTTTTCTTTTCATTCCTTCCACCCAAATGAATAATAATTTGACTCGAAGATACCATTTGGGAATTGAACAAGGTTTTATTATTGAAGTTGTTAACATACACACATCTTCGATTAGCACCTAATTACCTGCACTCAATAAAATAAAGCAACTTGAAAGCTACACATCCGTGTGCAACTAACCAAGCAGGAAAACTATATCATGCACCTAATACTACAAGTTTTGCATGAAATGACTAATTTGAATTAGCCTTTTTTTTTTTTTTTCTATTTATTGAGCACAATCTGAATAAGCACTTGGAATGATGAAATTTAGCTGTCTTTAGATTCATGGCACATGCAAAAGAGAGCTGTGGTCTTTGGATACATGAATTAGTAGAGTAAACAATAGGAGCATATGCGCATGCATACTCATTGGAAACAATTTTTTTGGAAAGATTAATGTGTACAGATGATTGATTATCATAAAACTATTATGGATAATGAATCATTTCAAACTTTATTACTTTTTTTAATACACTACCATTTAGCCTTTTCTAAGCTTTCTTTGGAAAGAAAAAGCAGTGGATGAAGAAGCGAAAAGGGTGTCTTTTCGTTTTTCACCTATTCCTTGTAAATTTTCATTTTCTAGGTGAAGAGTTAGATTTAAAATTACCAAAAAAATGATTTTTGGTTTTTTTTAAGGGGTGACAGTTGATTTTGTTTCGCCACTTGGCGTTATGCCATTTATTGGGCAATGGCCAAAAAGTGGGGTAACTACGGAGGTGTGCCTGGAAATTCAACCCGATTCCAGCAGGTTTTGATCGATCCGATCTTATGAGATCGAGTTTTTTTTTTTAATTTTGAGTTTCGGATCGAGTCGGATCGAGTAATGTTAGAAAATAATCAAGATCAGATTTTAAGCATACCCAACTTTACCCGACTTGATATTATTTAAAAAATTATTTTTTAATTAATTTTTTAATTATTTATTTATATATATATTTATATAATAATATTTTTAAATATTTATATTTAAAAAATAATATTTTTATTAATTTCAGGTCGAATCGAATCGGATACGGATTATATAATATCGGATTCGGATCGAAGTTGGATATGAAAAAATAAAAAAAATTTCGAATCGAATTCGAGTTTATTGATGATAAAATCAAATCGGATTCGGAACGAACAAAACCCGCTCCGAACCCGACCCGATGCCAACCTTAGGTGTGCCAAACTAAGGACAACAAATAAACCAAAGTACAGACTTTACTGCAAGTCCAAGAACACACAACTGCAGTGGAAGATCAAGAAATGAAATGAAAGCCTACCCCTCTTCTCTACTGTCTCTTCCTTGTCATATTTTCAACGAGAAGAGCTGAAGTGTCTTTGACGTGTAGTGGAGTGTGCCAGGCAATGGGCACACCATAAAGGACCCACATGTTAAAGCAATAAATTATAACAATTCAAAAAATCCATTTGGATTTTGATTCCTCTAATCTTCAAAAAGAACGAAAAAAAAAAAAAACTAATCTTTTTGGTGGTTTTTAAGCAAGGTAAACATCATAAACCACATGACATTATTGTCAATTTTCCAAACCAGCTTTCACTGTTTCCAAATTTTTTATCAACCTTTTTTTCTTATTAAGGACCTGGTTTTTGCTTAGGATTCAAGCTCTCTTTTTTATTTCAACCTCTTTTCCTCACCTTATCTTTCACTGAGAATTGGTTATCTAACTTTTTTTCCTTGTCACAATAAGAAAAAAAGGGTCAGTATTTTCTTGTTATGTTGATGGCAATTAAAGGTCTAACTTGGAATATCCTTCTGTGTACTGTAATTTGGTGACTACGCATTCATGTGAATTTGTTGCTGTTTCTGATCTGGGATTCATCAGATTCTGTTGTTTCTGCATATTCTTCTCTCTTTTTTCTAGTTATTCTTTGATACTTTTAACTTTTCTATGTTCTCTTCAGCGGCAACTGTTTCATATCATTTTGATTTTCAGTTATTATATACCTGGATTTGTTTTCCCTGAATAATATTGGTTCCGGTAGTTTTGAGTGTTTTCATGTTGATGTGTGAATATGAGATGTGGTAATTTAAGGCCACTGAGTGCCACACGTGAATGAATTCTGGGG
Source organism: Durio zibethinus (assembly GCF_047325235.1). NCBI lineage: Eukaryota > Viridiplantae > Streptophyta > Magnoliopsida > Malvales > Malvaceae > Durio > Durio zibethinus. Next base: position 6,876,039 of record NC_143171.1, read on the forward strand.
AATTGATTTCTGATAAATAAGGGAGAATTTGTTTGATTGGATTGGATTTGGGAAACCCAGGCAGTAATTCAGAAAATTTCTTCAATGCTTTTGGTATGCTATGAATTACTTGGAAACTTTAATTATGGTTTCTGTTTAGGTTCATGCTTTTGGCCAGAGCTGGTATTGCCGTCTGAATGGTTTCCCTTTTATTATTTTTTCTTTCTTTATTTGAATTATTTTTGTTAAAGATAGTTTTTGAAAAAGGAATCAAGTCAATAGCCTTGACTGTAAGTTGACATAATGAGTCCCAAAGTGGGAATGTTTTCCATATTCCACAGGATCATACCTATGACAGTATAAACAGTATTTGTTATCTAATTATGGTTTTTCCATCTTTAGTTATAACTGCACTTCCCTTTCTCGTTTTGAATTTGTTTCTGCCTTCCTAAATGGATGACTTGGTTGCAGGCAAAAGACTGCTGGTTGGTTAGCAAATTGCATTTCACATAATGGGTTGGCTGACCAAGATTCTTAAAGGTTCAGGTAATAAAGGGCGATATCATGGGAGATATGGAGATGATAGAACTTGGGATGAGCCTCGCCGTTCAGCGGTAATGCTCTACTCTTTATAAGTTTTGCTGGTTGCTTGTGTTCAGATGTCATTGATTCTGATGGTAAAATTGTTACACCTTTGTCCATGCATGTAATGTCATCTTCGAAAACCTCTGTCTGCGTGATCCTGGTTCATTCATTCCTATGAGGTTTTTCCAACGTTAACTCTGTGAGTCTTTGTTGGAAAACTTGTATGCAGGAAGGCTCGGATGGTTTTGACAAAGATGATATTGATCGTGCTATTGCACTGTCCCTTTCAGAAGTAGACCAGAAGGGGAAGGAAGTGATAGGTATGGTTGCATGCCTGAAGCACAGATCATGCAAATTAACAATGTGCTTTTCTAGTTAATAGGTGACTCAGTTACTATGGCAGTCCCCTTCAACCTCAACTCTTTAATCATTGTTTTCAGAAAAATAGTCTTTTGCAGTATCCAAATTTCCTTTAATGCTGGTAACTAATCTGGCACTTAGTCATTTCTGGTTGAAACCATTTAAAGATTTTGAGCTGGTGAACTGGGAAGATTAATGTCATTTACTTCTTCAATGTCATAGTGGCCATTTGGGAACTTTACAATAGGTTTAATTTGGTCCTAAACTAGTCCTAACATAATTTATAGTGCAAATGTAAACTGATTGAAACGAAATCTTTTACCAGTAAACTTATTCTTTTGCTGTTAGAAAATTGCCCAAGCCGACAAATTTTAGAATTGGCTCCTGTTTATCTTACTGAACTGGTTCTAAATGTGTGAGATACACCCCATATCCATATCCATAATGAATTAATAGAACTCTTCATCCTCGCTAGGGCTGGCCAGAATGAAAAAATGAAAAGCAAAAGTGTAATTGTTCTCTGAGAAGTTTCTTTGTCAGGATTTGGGGGTAGTTTCAACTTGGTTCCTGGGTTTTAATGTGTTACAAATTTATTTTTGTATCAACTCTTATGTTTCCCATTCACTTGGTAGAAGATGAGTCTGAACCGGAGGAGGAATCAGATGAGGATCAACTAGATGCTAAAGGTCATGTAGAGGATGAGGATGACAAATTCTCCGAAGCTCATTTGGAGGAGGAAGAGGACAGATATGCTAAAGCTCATGTAGAGGAAGAGGATGACCAATATGCCAAAGTTCAACGGGAGGAAGATGAAGAACATGCTAAAGTTCAATTGGAAGAAGATGAACAACTTGCTAAGGCCATTCAAGAAAGTTTGAATGTGGAGTCTCCACCTCGTTATGGTCATGGGGGTTTATTTTCACCTTATCCATTCTTCTTTTCAGCTAGTTACAGGTAATTTGTTCGTGCTGAACCCTTTTTCATTAAATTCTCATTGCTTTTCAAAATGACTAGTGTAGAAGGAAGCTGATCTATATTACATACACTGTTGACAATGTCATAAAACCTGCTTAGGCTTGCATGCAGACATAGATATCAGACCTATTAGCACATATTAGTATTTAGCAGTTGATACCCTCGTTTCAGTTGTTGGAGAACTTTCATTAACTGGTTTTCTTTTGAAATAAAATGGGTAAATTATGGTCTGACTATTTAGTTGGAAAAAAATGGGTAAAGTATGAATGAAATTGTATCTCTCTCTTGGGGAGTGGGGTGGGGTGTTATTTATTGTTATCAAAATGAAGATTAAAAAAATTGTTAGTTTAGTATGTCTTATGCAATATTACGAAATTGCAGGTATGCTTCCATATATAATCATAACATATTGCCTCTTGAAATTATTTGAGTTTATTCATGTGTACCATATGAAAGCTGACCTGGTTCACAAAATCATGCTGCTGCAGAATCTGTGCTGGTTGTAATGCTGAGATTGGTCATGGACGATACCTGAGTTGCATGGGTGCTGTTTGGCATCCAGAATGTTTTCGCTGTCATGCTTGCAACAAGCCAATTAATGATTATGAGGTCTAAATCTCATGTAGTTTATTGATATTTTAATTTGAAAGTATTAAACAAAGTTCTCCAGTCATTCTCCTACTTTTTAATCATACTGAGTTTGCAAGCATCGAGTGAATATTGTATATGGCCTAATTTTAAAGTTTCTTTTCTGGTGATAGTTTTCAGTGTCTGGGAATCGCCCTTTTCATAAATCCTGCTATAAGAAGCAGCATCATCCAAAATGTGATGTTTGCAAGAAATTTGTAAGTTGCTAAATCCAATCTCAGGGTCTTACAACCTTATTTAATTTGCATAAGCAGTTTTTCTTATCTGTATCTCCTTATCCCATATATGTAATTGTGCATCTAATTTGAATTGATAGCTACATGGTTCATGTGTAGTTGTAGAGGGAAGTCTTCATTAGGTTTTTCTCATCAAATATTGTGATTAATAAATCAAAAAGGTGGACAAACAGAAGAACCAGGTTTCTCTAACCTAATTGGAGGCTGATACCTGCATGTGCTAACTATTCTGAACTGACATTTTTAAATATACCTGTTAGCCCATCAAAGGCTACAGAATCTGAGAAAACTCCTGATCAAGTTTTCCTAATACAACTTGTTGACTACTGTAGGAGGCAGCTGCTCCATGTCTAAGTGACTGTTCATGTGTTATAATTGGATTTTTAAGACATGATATTTCTGAGACCTCTGTGTTTTCAAGTTTAAGACCATGTGTTTTCTAGTTTAAGCATTAATGTGTTGAACATCCAGTTTTTTTTTTTTTTTTTTCGCTGCCCATCAGTGTAGGGCTGATCTCATTTCCTTGTTTCTTTTTCCATTTTAACAGATACCAACAAATCTAGCTGGTCTTATTGAGTATAGGGCACATCCTTACTGGATGCAAAAGTACTGCCCTTCGCATGAGCGTGATGGCACTCCTCGCTGTTGTAGTTGTGAAAGAATGGAGGTGAGTTGAAAGACTGCTCCCCTTTTTCTTTTAGAAACAGAACAAAGAGAAGGGAGCCACATCCTTTTGTAGTTATATACAAAAAATACATGCACATCATTAATTTCTTAAAGCCTTGCAATGCTTGCAGCCAACCGATGCAAAATATTTATCACTTGATGATGGTCGGAAGCTGTGTCTAGAGTGTCTAGATTCTGCAATTATGGACACTCATGAATGCCAGCCTCTTTACCTTGAAATCCAAGAATTTTATGAAGGATTACATATGAAAGTGGAACAGCAGGTTCCTCTACTTCTGGTTGAGAGGCAAGCTCTGAACGAGGCCATGGAGGGAGAAAAGAATGTAAGGCTTAAATGTCGAAATTTTTATGTATCAGAGGAAATTTCCTCTGCTTTGGTTTCTTTGTAATCCTGTTTACGTCTTATCTGTGGGCAGGGGCATCATCACTTACCAGAAACTAGAGGACTCTGTTTGTCAGAAGAACAGACTGTTACCACTGTATGAATTTCCTTTCAGATTCTTACTTCTTAATTCCTGTAGTTCAGTTTTATTAAGATGCCCTCATATTTAATTGGATTTCAACATTTATTTGATCCGAATTACCAGGTCTTAAGAAGGCCAAGGATTGGGGCAGGCTATCGGTTCATAGACATGATAACTGAGCCTTACAGGCTAATTCGGCAATGTGAAGTTACAGCTATTCTCATTTTGTATGGTCTTCCTAGGTATTATCTTTTGTTTTCCTTTCGCTGCAGCATTTCTATCCAGTCTTATTTGTACCTTTGATATATATGATCGAAAGAAAAAAAAATCTACAGGTTGCTGACAGGATCTATCCTAGCCCATGAGATGATGCATGCTTGGCTTAGGCTTAAAGGTGTTTTATCTGTTCCACCAGTCCTTGATCAATGTTTTCATTTTTGTTTTTGATGGTAAGGTAGGGACTAAGGAGTATTAACAGAGTGGGAACTTTGACAGGCTATCCTAATCTGAGTCTAGAAGTTGAGGAAGGTATATGTCAGGTTTTAGCACATATGTGGCTTGACTCTGAGATCTACGCTGCAGCGGGAAGTGATGCTGCTTCATCCTCATCCTCATCATCTTCATCTTCATCATCGTCACCATCTTCATCCTCTTCCACATCATCAAAGAAAGGCAGGCGCTCTGATTTTGAGAAGAAACTTGGTGGTTTCTTCAAGCACCAGATCGAGTCGGATGCATCCACAGCTTATGGAGAGGGATTTAGGCAAGGTAATCGAGCAGTGAACAAGTACGGTCTTAAAAGAACCCTTGATCATATTCGGATGACCGGAAGCTTTCCTCTCTGATTTAAAAAACCGAACAATAACTGGTCTTTACCTTTATATCATCTGAGAAGCGGATTCCTATCATATTAAAATCTCGTACAATCAAAAGCCATAAAGATTAATACATGATAGAAGTGAATAAGCAAAATGAAAACGTTCATTTGCAAGTATTGTAAACTTCTTCTTGCACAGCATGTTACTAGTTACTATACTGTACTTAAGTACTTGTAAACCATAAGAAATAGAATATACCACAGGTGCATATATATATCTATATTATGTTGTACTCATCTTTTATTCCTTTTTCTTTAGTACATTTTATTCGAATTTAAGTTAAAAAAAATACTTTCTTTTATTTGAGTCAACTGTCACTCTCCAGCCTTTCAAAAATCAACGCTATATACTTTGATTAATACGGTGGGCAAATTTAACAGTGTGTGTAATATACTTGGACAAATAGTGTGGATATAACCTCTCTTTTGAGCCCCTAATTACCGCTTGCGGTGGCACAGGACAGAGGCTGCCTCGGACCTATAGTTTAAAGGAACCCGTATTGATTCAAACTCGACCCAGCCATTGAACCCACATTTTTAACGGAACCCTGCATTTTTACCCCTTGGCTGGAGCTGCAACGATCCCTTGAACCTTTTCCATTATTATTTGTCAAGAATCTCATGCACACCAAACGTTTGCATTTTTGTCATAGCGAAAAACCCGAAAGTCATGACCCAAAGCTAGCTTTTTAATCATTTCCCAATCTCTTATTCGATAAAGTGACAATGTATTTTAAACGATTCTCGCCTTGTAGAAACCATTTTGGCCTCCTAAACCAACAAGTTCGCTCCTTTGCACGTGATCCATTTCCCAACAAACTCACTCATTACCTTCACAGAGCAAAACTCATTGACTCAATACGACTCGCTCTCCGTTCCAACTCTCCTATCTCACTCAACCCTCTTCTCCAAACTCGCCTTCTCGACTCCTTCGTTGTTGCAAACGCTCTTCGATCTGCTCCTTCAGCGGACTCTGCTGTTTCTTTGTTTGAAAACCTTAAGCAAGTTTCAAACTTTGAGCATTCCCAGAATAGCATTTTCGCTTTTGCGACTGTTCTTGCAAAGTTCAAGAGGAAGGATGAACTCAAAGCCCTGATTGGTGACATTAAAGTTGGAAAATTTAACAATGTTAAAGTCAGTTTTATGAACCTTTTGTTTTGGTATTCGACTGCTGGGAACCTTGAAGAAGTTTTGAATACATGGGAAGAGTATAGGAGTGAGGAAAATCGCCTATCGACAGAGGCTTATAACATTGTCATGGGGCTTTATGCTCAAAAAGGTATGAATTTGGAGGCTGTGGAGGCTTTTCGGGGTATGATTGACCAAGGGGTGATTCCAAATTCGAGGACTTATACGATTTTGATAGAGCATCTTGTGAGGTTAGGGAAGTTGGATGCAGCTATGGAAATGTTTACTCTGTTGCCTTCAATGAGAATCAAGAGGACTTTGAAACAGTTTTCAATTCTGGTTGAAGGCTTTGTTGGTGGGGAACGGTTTGATGTGGTAAAAAGTTTGCTTAAAGAAATGAGGGATGATGGGAAGCTTCCGGGACGAGCAATGCGTGTGGATTTGGAACAAATGAAGGAGGCGGGATTTGTTGATGAGACTGATGAGTTTCTTGTAGAAATGTTGCCTGATGGAAGGATCAAGAGTGTAGGTTCTTGTGAGGATAGTTGTGATGAGGATGAGGATGAGGATGATGATATGAATGAAGGAGTTGATGTTCATATGGTCAGGTTGAAACCATGGTTGGATCCAAAGGCTTTGGCAAATGCTTTAAAACAATGGAGTCCTGAAGTGGTAGCTGTATTAGAGGACGCTAAATTTGTGTGGACTAGTCGGTTGGTTTGCAAAGTTCTTCGGAATTTCAATTCAGCTGAGACAGCTTGGAATTTCTTCTGTTGGGTTGCTTCTCAGCCAGCATTCACTCATGACGTTTACACAGTGCAAAGAATGATGACTCTATTGGCACGGCATGGAAATGTTGAATTGGTTGATAAACTTATAAATAAAATAAGGAGGGAGGGAATGAGATTACCTTTCAGCACCATCAGGTTGCTTATTGAATTCTATGGCATTTCAAAGAATGCTGATGCCGCCTTGAAGGTCTTCCGTGATGATAGAACACTCTGTGGTCACATATCGAAGTTCAATCTAATGCTTTTGTATTCTGCTCTCTTGAGGGCATTAACAAAGTGTCGGAGGAACTCCGATGCCCTGGATGTACTTGATGAGATGATGTTAAATGGTACTTGCCCAGATATCCAGACATTTTCTGGGTTGATATATCACTTTGCACTACTGGGAGATATCAAAAATGTTCAGCAACTATTTTCGATGGTTAGGCAGAGAGGTATGGAACCTGATGCCTACATGTATAAGTTACTAATCCAAGCTTATTGCAGGTGTGAGAGAGCTGCACTTGCATGGAGAGTTTTTGAAGACATGAGAAATTCAAATTTAATTCCTGATGCTGCCACAAAAGACTTTCTTGTGAAGAGTCTTTGGCAAGAAGGAAGGCGAAAAGAGGCTGTTACTGTAGAAGAGAGTTATGAGGAGACTGATGGAGTACTTCCACTGGCATTACGTGGTCATATATGGACAGTTAGCTCTGAAGATCTCACCAGAGTTTATAGTATTTATTCTAACAGTGTTACAGCCTCTGCATAGATTTGTTTATCTTCTTCAAAGCGAAGTATTTAGCAATATGGTCACAACTGCTTTCATTTAGAATTTATTGTGTTAACCCCTGTTTTTTTTTTTTTTTCTTTTCCTTCCGGCAGTCTGGCAGGAAACTGCATTTTTATCTTGTGTTATATGTGGATTGCAATTTGCAAATTTTAATCTGTTGAAACAAATTCTGAAATGAAATTTGATAGACAAGACTGTCTCGGCAAATAGAGGCAACACAATTTTTCTCGAGCTCATGGAGTAATCATCGTGAAATCAGTGGAACCAGATTAATTTTTCTGGAATTGCATATTTTCAGGAGCACAGGAGAATTCTGAATGCTGCATTACAATTTTAAAACTATATTCATATTTTTATTCCACTGATGAAAATGCTGGTATGATTCATGATTCGTCTGTAACTAATTTTATTCATCTGGCTTTGAAGAAGCTAATATTCAGGGAAGGCAATTTTTTGTAGCCCTTTAATCTATCATATTTGGCGTTTTTCAGTTACACATGTTTAAATCTGTATATTATTAGTAGTATTTTTCTTTCTTGTTATTTTTTTAAAATTATTGGACAACAGAAGTTAAAATAGTTTAAGAATCAGTATTTCTTAGCCTGGAAAGCAACTTTTTGACATCTTTTCCTGGCCAACTGTCTTGATGTAAGAAACAATGAAGAAGGAGATCACCACAAAGAGAAATAGTGAGGGGAAAGCAAAAGAACAAAATTATGTTGAAAAAAATGGAAAAGAAAAATTAAAACTTATATCGTGTACTGAGGTGAGATGTGGGAGTCCAAAGATATAAAACCTGCAAAACTGTTCCTTTTCACTTTCATGATAAAATGAAACTAGTTCATTTGCACTGTTTGACTCTTTTGTCTGTTTTAGACTGTATCTATTGATCCAGAAAGACAGAAGGTTAAATCCCATTCACTGGACGTTTCCAACAAGCCAAACTGTAAGTTCCTGGGCCACTTAAGTCCCACATGTAGGATTTTATGCTAGCAGATCGCAGATTGCTGTTATATGGAACTTTATATCAGTTTTTACAATCGAGATGCAATTATGGTGCACAGTGCAGGACTAATTAGAATATTCTATTGTTTAATAATAAATGTATACAGGAGTAGTCATTTTAGTTAGCTCGTGTAGGTCGGGTTACTTTTGATATGGGATTTCAACTGCTTGCCGTCCTGACTTGGTGTTATTGCATTAAACTAATTTGATTCTAACCAAAAGATTCCTACCAGAAATTGAAGTATAATCCAGAAAATGGTGGCATTAATAGATGTTTTGTCATCTTTAATTTTCTTCTGCATCGGGAAGGAGAAGAAAACTAAGTAATCATTTAAGATCAAAGCTAGAGACGAGGGCCACCTAGATTTTTATTCAAAAAAAAAAAAAAAAACTTATTGGATTCAGATGGAAAGCTACATGTAGACAAAATAACAATGATTTTTTAGCTTTTCCATCAACTTTAAGTGAGACTTTTTTCATCTAACAGTTGTGAAATATACTGCTTCAGGGCCTGATAAACTAATAAGCTAGGCACATTGCTTGTTATCAATGGCAATATCTCTCCTTTCTCACCAATCCTTGGAAGTTTTATTTTTTCTACTTAACTACTTTTTTACCTCTATCAATGTTCAATCAGCACCTACCAATGCACAGACTTTTCCTGCTCGAAGTCATTCTCCTCATGCTCAACATATGCTGCATATCTTGCCCAGAAACCAGACTTTTTGGACCTGCAAAACATTTCTAATCTGTTCGGAACCAGCCCTCAAGAGACAGCAAGAGCTAGTAACTTGGCTTCTGAGGATACCCAGATGTTGCCAGGCCAACTATTGTTGATACCTATAACCTGTGGTTGCACCAGGAAGCATTATTTTGCTAATATTACTTATGACATCAAGCTTGGTGACACCTAGTACATAGTTTCGACCACTACTTTTGAGAGTCTCACCGATTATACTGCTGTGGAAGGCATGAATCCTTGTCTAGATCCAAAAAATTTGCAGATTGGTGACAAAGTGGTATTTCCTTTATTCTGCAAGTGCCCTTCAGAAGCCCAATTGAAGAATGGAACAGAATATTTTATTAGCTATGTATGCCAACCCAATGACAATGTTTGGATTGTAAGTGCCAAGTTCAATGCATCGGCTGTAGATATCATTAATGAAAATAAGTTGAATAATTACCAGAATATTACCTCGGCAGTAATTCCTCCATTGATGATCCCCGTCTCAGAATTGGCGGTTCTCTCTCAAACTCACCTATCTCCTTTGAGAGGAAGCAAACACAAACATCAGGAAATCCTGGTTGTTGTTATAAGCACAGTAGGCTCTGTGTATTTTCCTTTTAGCAGCTTTTTTAATACACGAGATAAAGAAGACTTTTAAGCGCAATAGTTCCTCTTTGGAGAAAGTTGGTTTGCTTCCAGTGAAGGAACTTACAAAAGTTGCCAAAGATCAGACAAGATAAGCTACTTGCTGGAGTTTCTGGCTACTTAGTCTAGCCAATCATGTATGAGGCTGACGTGATTATACGGGCAACCATGAACCTCAATGAACACTGCAGGATTGGAGGATCAGTGTACAGTGCCATTATTGATGGGAAACTGTTAGCAGTAAAGAAAACGAAGGATGATGTTACAGAGGAACTAAAGATTTTAAAGAAAGTAAATCATGCAAATCTGGTGAAGTTAATGGGTGTCTCAGCTGATTCGGATGGAAATTGCTTCTTGGTTTATGAATATGCAGAAAATGGGTCACTGGATAATTGGTTGCATCCAAAATGTTCATCTTCTTCAAGCCATGTGGCCTTTCTCACCTGGAGCCAGAGGTTACAAGTAGCACTGGAGGTGGCCAAGGGCCTGATATACATTCATGAACACACTCAACCAAACATCGTCCACAGGGATATCAGAACAAGTAATATACTTCTTGACTCCATGTTTAGGCCAAGATTTCTAATTTCTCAGTGGCTCGAACCACAACAAATACCATAATCCCAAAAGTGGATGTGTTACTGTTAGATTTGCTGTCAGGAAGGAAAGCCATGGCAACAAAAGAAAATGGTGAGATTCTCATGTTGTGGAAGAATCTAAGGAAAATCTTAGAAATTGAAGAGAAGGAGAAGAGGTTAAGAAAATGGATGGATCCAAACTTGAAGAGCTTTTATCCCATTGATGGTGCTCTAAGCTTGGCAGTATTAGCCATGGCTGCACACAAGAGAATCCTCTGGCTAGGCCAAGCGTGGCAGAAATAGTCTTTAGCCTTTCTGTTCTTGTTCAGTCATCTTTTGAGACATTGGAAGGCTCTTGGTCTTCAGGGATAGAAACAGAACTTGCTGAATTCATCAGTCCAGTCATAGCTTGTTAACTGTTGCAGAAAATCCATATTTTCATTTCATCTAATAACCAGTATATAATTTTATTTTGCCGAACCGGGTTGAGCTAATGTACAGTTTTTGCTTCATTTTCAGTTTTGAAGATGTTTGGCCTAAGTTTTATCCATCTGAATGAACAAGGCAATAATCCAATAGTTAAACCTCAAAACAGGTCCAAATCATCTATGTACGCAATTTACAGAAGATTGTTACATTTCATATGTGCATTACTGATACTGGAATAAAGGAGAGTACTGCTTATACTTAATTTCTGCTTTTAAGTTTTAAAGCCATTATGAAGAAAAGGATTCTTCTGATCGCTGTGCATCCAGTTGAATCCTCAATAGATGTGAAACTACTTCAGCCATGCTCAGTCTGTTTTCTGGTTCTTCTGCCAAGCAGTCGACGCTCAATTTCATCATTCGACGTGCAAGTTCCATCCAGAGGTGTCCTTTCAGGCTAGGATCTAAGAAACGATTAAGTTCAGCCTCTGCATTTTCTCCTTTCATGATTGTTAAAATTGCTTCTGATAGTAGAACTTCCTTTCTATCCTGCATAAAAACAGCTGCCTTTCCTGTAATCAGTTCCAGCAGAACAACCCCAAAGGCATATATATCCATCTCAGGTGTCACCAAGTCAAACTCAATATATTCTGGTGCCATGTAACCCTTTGTTCCCAGAGAACTCCACATTGATTTTCTGCTTTCTTCTCTTTCTGCTGATCTTGCAAGACTGAAGTTTGCAATCTTTGCCCTCAAATCTCTATCGAGTAGCACGTTGTCACTGTAAATATCTTTATGCACGTACGCTGGAGTGGTGAAGTTGTGAAGATAATGAAAACCATTAGCAACATCTAAAGCAATCTGAATCCTATAATTCCAAATCTTGAACTTTTGACAACTCTTCTTTTAAAGCCATTCCTTTAAAGAACCATTTTCCATGAACTCATAAACAAGGTAGAAAACACCAGCGTGCTCACAAGCCCCACGAAGGTTTATTAGATTGAAATGATTAATCCTTTTCAGCAAACTTACCTCCTTATCTATTTCTTTGCTCATTTGTTTTATAGCCAGCAAATCTTCACTGAGAACACCACGATAAGCAGAACCACCCATCTTGTTTTTGTGGCTGAAACTTTCAGTGGCCACCTCTAATTCTTCGAAGTCGTAAACTTTCAAACTTTGATCTATGCTAACTACGAAATCCTTGGGTAACTCCCATTTTTTTCTCCCCATTTCATCTTTTCTGGCAGCCTCCCTTGTTTTCTTCTTATGACGTAGAAAGGCTATCAACAGAAAAAGGCAGAAGACTAGCAAGGAAATTCCAATTCCTATCCAATTCCTATCCAAACACCAAATCTTTTCCTTGACGTTTTGCTCAAAATTATTGGAGTGATGGGAGAAGAATAGGGTGGTGGTGGAAAGTGAATTATAGTTTGAAAGCTTGAGGGTTTGGTTGACAGTGGAACAATAATTGTTGTAAAGGGAAAAATAATTGGATCATCTAAATCAATTCCATTTGCATCAGCTACACTTCTGAACTAGCATTGAATCTCTTACTAATATCATATATGGTGTCCCCCCAGTGAACCACATAAGATAATAGAAATTTAGTACCATTTAAAGTTTGATTGGTTGTGGGACAAGCACATCTAAGTGGTATTTGTAAAACTAAACCAGCATGCAAGCTTGAAGCATTATTCTCCTGCTTAAGAGAATTGCAGGTGGACAACCCCTGATAAGTATCATTGGCAATCGAAAAGTAAAGAGTCTTGCATACTTGGAATGATGTAAGAGGTATTGGCCCGATAGTACTGACCTGAACAAGAACAATTCACTGGAACAATCACCTCTTTGTTCGGAGGCAAGATTGTAGAAAGTGAAATATTGTTGACGTTGGCAAGCTCCAATGGATCTGCAGATGTAAGGTTTGAGATGGTCGAGACTGAGTCATAAGGCGGTTGAGATTTGAAGATCAGATAGGCCAGGCAGGATAGCTTTTCACCATTGCGAGTGCAAAGAAAAGCTGAAGATGGGCCTGTTTCATCGGTTCCATCACATTTCATCACTGAGTTTCCTGAATAACTTTGTTGAGCATTGAGCTTTGGCATGACAATACAGAATAATATGAAGAAACTGAGCAGAAACTGATCCATAACAGGAATATGAGACAATTGAAGGTCTACAGATAGTTTTGAGAAACATTCATATGTTTGCAAAGATGGAAAAAAAATGTTTTGTTGACTTAAATGTGCTAATTATTGGAGTTTTTCTGGAATATCAACTGCGCAGGCACTTAATTATTTAAGGTTTGTTGGATGGTATATGGGAAAAATCAAGAACAAGCATTGGACTAGACCAACTCTGAATGATTGAAAATGACATAAAATTTAAGAAAAGGAGGAATCATCAAACTACGTTGAAGTTTTCCTTTTGTGACAGCAAGGATAACAAACTGAAGTAAGCTTACGCGTTCAACACAGAAATCATGAAAATTATATAATAAAATATGATAAAAATGGAGGATAACTAAATCTAGGTTCTATAGTAATACTACTATAGGATGAATTTAATGACAGTTTCACACAAGATGAAAAACCGAATTCATTGTTCACCCTATTTGGTCAGCATAATTAGCTAAATGATATGAAGTCCTTACAGCATATGTTCTTCTGCATGGATTTAAAAAGTGAGATTTTATGAGAAAAAATCTGTATTGCTTGGTTTGAACAAAAATCTCCTGCCTTCTTCCACAAAGGACTGGTTATCATCAAGCTAAGGGGCGGTTAGCGATACATCATTAATCTGGCGCTCATTTTAAACTATACCTTTGCATTAGGTAAGTATATTCCAGCCTTCTTATCTTTTTAAAAATTTAAAAATGACAAGTTGTCTGCTGATGCATTTGTCATGTTGTTCATTGGAGTTGAAGGCAAAATCCAAACATTGTGATCTTGAGAAATTCTCACTTAATTTGTCCTTTTAGATATTTCAGATAGCAACCGCCATGGCTTACATATATTCAATCCAATGTTTCTTTTTCTACTTTTGAATTGGTTATTAATGGCTTCATTATGGCATAACTGCTTAAACTTGAAGGTGCTAAAACATGACTGAATCTGTTAAAAGTAATGTATGGAACAACTCGTTAGAGTCAACAAAAACAACAAAATGTAGCATATTTGAGGTTTTAGATTAAGATGGCAAAATATTCAAATATCATCATGTATAAAAATGTGAATTTCAAAAACATTAATAGTGATAGACTTAAATATTTTTATAAAATTTTAAATTAATAAATGTATTTTTAAATATATAATTTTTATTATTTTATTTAAATCAATTAGAATTAAAAATAGTATTTATGTGAAATTAAATTACTTAAAATTTTAATTCCAAAAGTATTAAAAGTAATTGATTAAAATATTCTTAATAAATGTTTTTATAAATTTTAATTTAAATGAAATTTTTTTTATGAATAGATTTTTTTATATAATTAGACTAAGAAAGTACTAAAGGTGATTGACTAAAATACTCTTAATAAAATTTTAATTCTAAAAATGTTAAAAGTGATTGATTAAAATACTATTTTTTATAAATTTTAAAATTAAATGACTTTTTTTAATTATTAGACTCCTTTTTTATAAATAAAATGATTTTTCACATCAAATAAAAATACAAATAGAATGAGATCAAAACTTAATGTGTATATGAATAAAACAATTATATGAAGTTTATTTCTATATGTAGTTTATGTTGATAAAGAAATTCATTTAAGATAATCATAATTAAATCATTTATGCATATTTGGTTTTTTTTTCTTTTTACCTTTCAATTTTTTGCTTTAATATATTAATTATATATGTATATTAATAATGTTATTATTTATATGTTTTATGAGTTGATCATGTGATCATTAATGACATAATGAAATTTTTTTAGCCCATTGAAATAATTATTTAATATATCATTTTTACAGTTTAATCTTACTTTTATAATTAATTTCTTTTTTGTATTTTTTCTCTAGAATTTTATTATTGTTATTCCATTAACAAAAATCACTATAAGATAAAATGCAAATCAATTGCATCTCTTCCACCAACAATTAGTATCAATTGCATCTCTTCCACCAACAATTAGTACTATGTGATTAATTGAACAATTTAATTGAACTTTTCACTTGTAGACTTGTAGAATTAGATGATTTAGTTGGTGATAAAGCTACTAGTAACTTAGAATTGGGTCCCATCAAATTGCCATAAAAATTGTTTACCTTGATTAAAATAATAATTGATTTAATTTTTTCTTAACTTTTATGTTAATATGCATATAAATGATTAATTTATATTTCAAGATTATTTAATTTTTCTCAACTGTCTTAAATTGCTCCTTTTTTTTTTCATCAAAGTGATTGAATGATCTAAAGTGAATTATGCTAAGTAAAAAATTATCAAGTGAAGTAAATTTTTTTTTTTTTTTTGTGAATTCTTTCAAGGTGTGACAAAATTCATTGAAATTATCTTTTAAATATATTTATGCTAAAGTTACATTCATTCATGAAAATTTATGTTATTACTGAAAATAAAATCATTATAAATTGTGTAGGTATTACATAACAAGTTTGTTATTCTTAGAATTGAAATTTTCTTAAGAAAATATGATAAGTACCAATGTTAGAATTTTATTTTATTTTTCAAAATTATGTATTTTAATATTTTTATATAATAAAAATTTATGTATAACAAAATTTTTAAATAAAAAAATTTAAGTTTTTAATTGATAGAACATATAATTACATTTAATTGATGGAAGTATCAATGGAAGATTATCTTAAGCAAAAAAAATAAGATAAAAGATTAATCAATTAGGTATAACTCTATCTTTTTCGTATAACAAAGAAGGTTAGTGCTATATGATATTTTAATAGACACGAAATATATGCAAGATCATCATTAAGACCATCATACTTGCCGACCATCGATAAACTGATCAGATTAACCAACTAAAGTTAGCTTCAGTCATTATATGTTGAACAGAAGCAAAAACCTTAGTAACAGTTGGACGATAGTAAAAATTCATAGCAAACCTATAGCAGCTTGTACCAAAAAACAAATAAACTTGATTCTTCCTAGATAATAAAATATGTTAACGTATATATAATTTTTATATAAATATAGATTTAATAGAGATAGATAGATTTAATATAGATTTAATTTATTTATATTTAGTTTAGAATTCTAAATCGAATCTAATAATTAGATAATTAGAGTGAAAATCTTTTTATGCATATATATATTATCATTATATAAATCATACATTATAAGTCTTAATAATTAGAATAAAACTTTGCTTTTTATGATTAATATGAAGCTTTTTTATTTGGAGAAACATTGTATACTCTTTCATTTTCTTTTTTATGTCATTTAAAAATATTCACTATTTTATCAAAATTTTTAAGTTTGTCATATTATGTTATATTTGCTCAAAAGAATTGAAATTCATCAAATTAATTATCAGTATTATATTTAATATAAAAATATTATTATAAATTATAATTTAACTAAACTTAAAAATGATTTAAAGGCATTCATTAACAAAATTCATTTGATAATTTTTTATTTAATTATATATTTAATAGTTCAATCATTTTGAATTTTTACTTTTCGTAATTTCAAGTTTGATTTTTTTACTTAGGATCAATGACTAATTAGTTTAAGTCAAATTTTATCGTCTACTTTTATTCATAATGTACTCAATTATTCATTCATACCATTGAGGAAATTTGACTCAATAATTGATGTATACTTCTCTTTGTTTAAAAAACTTGAATCAAATTGTCCTAAATTCAAATAATAAAAGAAGTAGACTCAATTACTTGTAATTATAATTTAACTTTATAAATACTCTTAAAATTAATTAACTAATTCAACCATAAAAACAATAAAAACAAAACGCTGAAGATGAAAGGAAAAAATTTAAATAAGAAATTTTTAAATTGTTACGGAAGATGAATAAAATATACTAGATTTTGGTTAAGTTACTATTTCAATTTGGATTTTGGTTATGTTCAGTTATTTTGGATTTTAAATAACTATTAAGGATCCATTTGAAATGAGATTAGTTCTTGTGAAATTAAAAATGATAGTCCATGTGAGATTAGTCATTGTAGCAGTGAGATTAAAATTAGTGGTAAAATATGTGTTTAGATGCAAAAGTAGCGGTATAGTGATATGAATTATAATGAGAAGAAAAAATGACTATTACAGATATTAGATTAAAATCTATATTTAATAAAAATTTTAAATTATTTAACATTTATAAAATTATTAAATAATTAAAAATTTATTAAATTATTTTTATATCAAATAATAATTTTATTAATAAATAATTAAAAATTAATAAAAATAATAGTAATATACCTGTCATAACGTCTAGATCCGGGGATCTATCGTCAGACATTGACTTTAGGGAGTCGCCACCAATCTTTTTTTATCCAGGTGTGATTGGCCACCTAAGAAATCTGCCCTTTTAGGGAACACCTAAGCTTAAGGGTCCCTAAAAGAATAGGTTCGGGTCTGCTTAACCAGAACAGAGTTCGGAAGTTCGGTTACGTGTGAGGAAGGTTATAGCACCCTCACAACGCCCATCAAAAGATGGTACCAGCTTGAATTTGTGTTATCCAAAAGCCTTAAAATTTTACCAAGTAATTAATTATTGGAAACTTTTCTCAATTGACTCTAATACTTTTAGCAGAAAATTGAGAAAATTCCCTCACCTCAAGAGTATGCAAGAAAAACTACTGTTTCACTTGCAGAGGCTCCGTCGTCGGATTATTTAAAGAAAAATCAAGATCAACCAATTAATTAATTATCGAAAATTATTCTCAATTGACTCTAATACTTTTAGCAGAAAATTGAGAAAATTCCCTCACCTCAGGAGTATGCAAGAAAAACTACTGTTTCACTTGCAGAGGCTCCGTCGTCGGATTAATTAAAGAAAAAAAAAATCAAGATCAAAATCAAAGTCAAAAAAAAAAAAAATCAAAAAAAAAAAAAAAAAAAAACCTGGAGCGGCTCGGATCGCGGCTCGGCTTGGTGCGGCTCGGCTCGGCTCGGCTCGGCTCGGAGGGGCTGAAACGCGCGGGTCAGAAAGCGGGTCGACGCTTCGGGTCGGGTCGGGTTCGGCAAAACGCGCGGATCCTCTTATTAACTTAAAGCCAAAACGACGTCGTTTTGGGAGGGTATAAAAGGCACCTTCCTCCGTTTTTCAGCAGACCGTTCCTCCCCTCTCTCTCTCTTCTTCCCTTCTTCTCTGCCTTCTCTCTAGAATTTGAAGAACGCCGGTACCGGATTCTGGAAATTTCGCCGGAATCTGGGAATTTCGCCGGAAATTGGCCGGAAGTTGGCCGGATGGTCGCCGGTTTCTGGGATTCTCCATCGGAAACTGGGTCTGTCGCCGGAAACTTCAAAGTTCGCCGGAATTGTCGCCGGAAAATTCAAAAGTCGCCGGAATTTTCGCCGGAATCTGGAAATTTCCCAGAAATTTCCAGAAAATTTTTTCGCCAAATTTTTCTAAAAAATTTTTCTCACTGCCAGAACACTCCTAAACTTTTCCTTAGCTCTCTAAACACCCCTATTCTCTCAATCAGTAGCTTTTGCTTCTGTTTTCTCTGTGTGTTCTTGACTGTTCCAGGGGGGTCCCTTTTATAGGGATTGATCAGGAGTTTTTGATCAATCCCAATTCCTCTTTGGACGGGAATTCAGTCTTTGAATCCAATTGGACTCTTCTGATTGAATTCCCCTTCAGAGTGGGAGTCTTCAACTTTGAATCCTAGCCCTCCAAAATAAAAATTAAAATAAAATTAAAAAAAAATCTAGATAATTGGAAAGATAAATCAAAAGATAAAAAATTTTCAAATAATATCTGAAAATCAGAAAAAATCAGAACAGATAATTAAAAAAGAAGATAAGAATAATAATATAATAATAATAAATATATAACTATATACATATAAATCTATTCTAATGAAAAAAAAAATATATATATATACATATATTAATACATAATAATAAATAATAAAATACACAAGAGAGAAAAAAAAAATAAAATAAAAATAAAAAATAAAAAATACGGGTAAAAATTCAATTGGGCCTTGCCCATTTGGGGCAGGCCCAAATGATCTGGGTCAGGCCCAATTGATCCGGGTCAGGCCCAATTGATCCGGGCCCGGACCTGATTGGGTGTCTACAGCTGCCCCTCTTTGCGTATTTTCTGTGAGACAGAAATTGCGCAAAGACGTAGACACCCAATCAAGACCCGACTCGACATTTTCATTTTTTTTTTAGCTCCTCTTGACAGAGGCTCTACGACTTTGAAAAATAAATTGCTCCTCTAAACAGAGGCACCACGACTTTGGAAAGATAAATTGCTCCTCTAAACAGAGGTACCACGACTTTGGAAAAATAAATTGCTCCTCTAAACAGAGGCAACGAACTTTGAAAAGTAAATTGCTCCTCTAAATAGAGGTACCACGACTTTTGGAAAGTAAATTGCTCCTCTCAACAGAGGTACCACGACTTTGGAAAGTAAATTGCTCCTCTAAACAGAGGTACCACGACTTTGGAAAGTAAATTGCTCCTCTAAACAGAGGCAACGAACTTTGAAAAGTAAATTGCTCCTCTAAACAGAGGCAACGGAACTTTGAAAAATAAATTGCTCCTCTAAACAGAGGCAACGAACTTTGAAAAAGTAAATTGCTCCTCTAAACAGAGGCACCACGACTTTTGAAAAGTAAATTGCTCCTCTAAACAGAGGCACCACGACTTTTGAAAAGTAAATTGCTCCTCTTAACAGAGGTACCACGACTTTGAAAAATAAATTGCTCCTCTAAACAGAGGCACCACGACTTTGGAAAAATAAATTGCTCCTCTAAACAGAGGTACCACGACTTTGGAAAAATAAATTGCTCCTCTAAACAGAGGCAACGAACTTTGGAAAGTAAATTGCTCCTCTAAACAGAGGCAACACGACTTTGGAAAAATAAATTGCTCCTCTAAACAGAGGCAACGAACTTTGAAAAAGTAAATACTCCTAGACGATCATGTCTGAAGGAGTTGAAAGTTTTGTTTGAAGGGATTTCAGGAGATTATGCCCAAAGGTCTTATAAATCAACCCTGATACCAAAAGACATCCTATTTCAAGGATTAGGAACTTACCTGACAAGTTTCTTCTCAAACTTGCAAAGTCTTTTCATATCTGTCTTTTTCATGTGGGATGTTGGAACACCCTTGCTTCTTGAATTTGTACACTATATTCTCCTGAAAGTAGTGTATGCTGTGCAATGCATATGAATTTCAATGCATGCCATGCAAATGTTGGCCAATTAATTCCTGTTCAATGTATGGTACTCAAGTTTCTCAAGCTCTTTTTTTTTTTGGGTGTCAAGCCCTTTGATTCCTCAAGGATCCAATTGCACTGCTCTTCTAAGATCGAACCAGTGTAGCTCTCAATTGTCTCTTCCACTCACATTCTTTCTTGTTCTGTTTTTCAATACTTTGGAATAAGCTTCATCAATCGATCATCCCTTGACTATCATTCAATGAATTTCTCAGCACTAGCAAATTTCAAAACAAATTTCATCCACCATCACTGGGTCCTTGTCTCAGCCTCAACAATTCCAAAACAGACTTTGTCTACTGATTGTCTTCATCATTCAATCACATCTTGCAAGTCATATCAATCAATTCATCACTTTTCAAGATTTGCCCCATCATATTCTCTATTAGGTTTCTACCATTTCTTCATCATCTTAGATTTCTTTTCAAATAAATGCAAGACTCTTTTAAGCACATATTCATTCATTCATTATCATTTCAAATCCTGACAAATACAATGCAATCAAGCATTTTCTCAATTCATTCTAGGGGTGAAACAATAAGAGAACAGAAGGTGAATTATGGTAAAGATAATCAATGGAGATCTATTTTGGTAGAAAATAAATGGGAAAGGAAATAAATTGGATGTCATTGAGGTGAATGGTATGTCCAAATGATGAATATTCAGACAATTTTCAACATTAATCTAGGATTCTTTTTCAAAAACTCATTCCATTTACTGTTGAAGTCATCTTGAGCTTGGCGAACTCTGCCCCAGTCTTTGAGGGATCTTCAGATGTCTTTGATCTTTCATTCATGTGAGCCATTTGACTTGATTTTTTTTTTACTAAAATCACCCTTTCAGGTTTTCAATTTGAATCTCTTTTTTTTATTTTCTCTTTTTTTCCTTCTTTTTTTCCTTCTTTTTTTTTTCCTTTTTTTTTTTTTTTCATCATTTTTTTTTCATCCATTGTTGATATCTTTCATACGTCCAACTTTAGACCATGATTTCATTGCTTCCTCATGAGCATACCTTCGCTCAACATATGATCATTCAAGTTGAGTATTCACACTTGATCCAAATGGACTTTTCAAGGTTGTAATGTAGGCCAAGGTGAAGGGTCATAAAAAAAATGGATATAATAGGCTCAAAATATGTATTAAAAAGGTTCAAGACCGAAGGATCATTTGATGCAGCTTGGCATTTTGCCCCACATCGTTTCACTGTTTTTTCTTTCCTCACACAAAGGATTCTCATTACTTTGCCCCAAGTCATGTGTGGCATTTATTTTTTCTTTTGCTTTTCTTTCTCTTTTCATCTTTGAGACCTTTTGTGGTTTTTTTTTTTTTTTTTCAAGAATTACCCTCCAGTGTAGAGGGTGATCCTTGGTTGGGGTTCTTCAAAAAAAAATGATAAGCTCAAGGGGGTAACAATAAATGGTTTTTCAAATGGTAAAAGAAAAGATGGCCATTTTTCATCTCAATTGTGAATACCTTTCTTGAACATCATCTATTGAACAGAGCTCATAAAATATTGCACACCTTCAAGATATATCTCTTTCATCTCTGGTGATGGCTTACCCTCTTTATTTTCGCTCAAATCATCTCCTCTGTGAATGAGTTCTCAAAATTAAATTCCAGAATTATTGTTATCATTGTCTAAATATTCATCATCTGAAATTTAAGAATGGGAGTGTGAAGTTATGGAAGGTAACAAGGCATGGAATAATGGTCAAGTGAAAGAGAAAAATGTAATGAAATGCATTGACTTGCCTTTATTAAAAATGATAACAAGTGAAGTCATATTGCAAAAAAAAAAAATCCAACAATCACTCGAAAAGAAATCTTAAAATGACAAAAAACCTTCAACCCGCCTTATCTCCATTAAAAATTAGCTCCCTATATGATCAGGTGAAGAAATCCCCATTGACATCTTGCCCCTCAATTCATTGTGACTCTCCAGATCCTTTCTGTTCTTGACTTTCACTCAGTACACTAACATTAGGTGCTGTTGCTTTTCCTTGATCAAAACTTACCATTCCATCATTGATCAACCGTTGCACCTTATACTTTAAAGCAGTGCAATTTTCAGTAGAATGGCCAGTAATTCCATAATGATAGTCACAACGGGCTGTAGGATCATACCATTTTGGATAGGGTGGTTTAAGTGGTTCCACATGGCTGGGGGCAATCAAATGGCTATTATAAAGCTCTCGATATAACTCTGTATAAGTCATAGGGATTGGATCAAATACAGGTTTTTCTCGAGTAGTCCGTTGTTCTCGCGAGCCACTGGCTGGGTTAGTAGGGCGGATTTGGGTTCTTACAGGAGCTTGAATGTTAAGGCGATAAGTGGATGAATAAGATGGTTGGGGAGCTAGCTGGTATGGGTAGGATGAGGCATTATTCACAGCGGGATAGTATGGAGAGTAACCTTGAGATGGATAGGGTTGATAACCGCCGAATTGTTGTCTATCAGAGCTCACAGCTTGAGCTTCAGCTTCTTTCTTTTCTGATGTCTTCTTGGTTTCTCCTCCTCTCAACTTGCCATTTTTTATGGCACTTTCAATAATTTCTCCAGAGATTACCATGTCAGCAAAATTCTTTGTTGCATTCCCTATCATCTTTTCATAATAGGGAGGTTTTAAAGTGCTAACAAACAGCACTGTGGTCTCTTTCTCTGTCAGTGGAGGTTGTACCTGTGAAGCAATATCCCTCCATCTCTGGGCGTATTCTTTAAAAGACTCATTTGACTTTTTCTCCAAGTTTTGCAAAGATAAACGATCAGGGGCCAAATCGATGATGTGTCGATATTGGCTGATGAAGTCATGAGCCATATCGCTCCAGAAGCGAATGTGGGTTCTATCCAACTGAACATACCACCTGGCAGCAGAACCAGTAAGACTATCCTGAAAGACATGCATCAAGAGTTTTTCATCATGTGCATGAGCTGCCATCTTCCTACAATACATGGTGATGTGGATTTTAGGGCACTTTGTACCGTCATATTTTTCAAATTTCGGTACTTTGAATTTATAAGGGATAACCACATCAGGAACTAGGCAGAGCCCAGCAGCATCAACTGACCCATAAAAGCTAAATCCTTCTACAGCCCGTAGCCTTTGCTCTAACATGCTAATCTTGGAACTTTTCTCAGCCTCTACTCTCATCTTTTCCTTCTCCTTCTCTTTTAAATCATCTAGATCAGGAATTGGTTTCGCTGCCTTTTCAGTGAAGACAGGATTTATATAGCTATTATACTGCCCTGGGTTGAAAGCTGATGGCATTCCAGGATAGGCGAAATGTTGTGGCGGGACCTCTTGGGCAGACTGGGCTTGAGATGGGCCAAAACCTGGAGGGTACAAAGGGTCAGCTACTTCTTGTAAATGGGGAACTTGTTGGCTTGTATTTCCTTCAACCCCTTTCCCCTTATTCATGTTATTGAGGGCCTCCAGAATTTTGCTAAGTTCATTTTCAATCTTCTCCTGAGCTTTTTCTAGCTTTTCAAATCTATGAGAACTTTCTTCCTCCATTTGCCTTGCTCTGGATCTTGTGTTGTATGGATGAGCAAGGTTTTCGCTAGATGGAGCTATCCTCGGACCTTGAGTACCATACTCATGATTAGAAATGTTATGCTGTGCCTTATGTATGATGCTTTGATACACAAATGAAATGTACATTTTTTTGAATGAAATCTAGCATGAAATGAATGCAAATGATTGTGTTGAAACATGATCATGAAAAGAATACAGATGCATACAATCAGACAAACAACATAGTTAGTTTCATGAATGAAATGAAAGTAATGCTGATGCATAACATTACAAAAAATAATACACAAAGTTAAGCAATCAAAATGATTAGATAAACACCTTTTTTGTGTCCTAATTTCAGGGTATATCTATTATTGGGTAGAAAGGACTCTATCCTAGGGTTAGGCACTCTTAAGGTTCACTACATGTGGTTTTAAAGTCAGAGTCTAAAGGTCCTCAAATTGTTCCTTACATCCTTGTCCATCACAGACTAGTAAGGCACCATAATCCTCACCCATTACAGGCTACAAGCGAAAAATGTTCAATTTGAGTGGGAGTATTTCGCTAGCCACTGCGGAGGCATTAGACCTCACGAAAGCAATAGGTACTTTACTCCCTCCTAGAGGGACAGAGCTCGGGTGTAGAGCTCATGTTATGCACATGCACATGAATGACATAATTAACAAGGTAAATAAAACATGAATGAATAATACACATATATACAAAAAGGTTCAATTTTATTAGGCTTTTGGATAACACAAATTCATTTGCTGGCCTGACTCTCAAAGTCCCCAGCGGAGTCGCCAAGCTGTCATAACGTCTAGATCCGGGGATCTATCGCCAGACATTGACTTTAGGGAGTCGCCACCAATCTTTTTTTATCCAGGTGTGATTGGCCACCTAAGAAATCTGCCCTTTTAGGGAACACCTAAGCTTAAGGGTCCCTAAAAGAATAGGTTCGGGTCTGCTTAACCAGAACAGAGTTCGGGAGTTCGGTTACGTGTGAGGAAGGTTATAGCACCCTCACAACGCCCATCAAAAGATGGTACCAGCTTGAATTTGTGTTATCCAAAAGCCTTAAAATTTTACCAAGTAATTAATTATTGGAAACTTTTCTCAATTGACTCTAATACTTTTAGCAGAAAATTGAGAAAATTCCCTCACCTCAAGAGTATGCAAGAAAAACTACTGTTTCACTTGCAGAGGCTCCGTCGTCGGATTATTTAAAGAAAAATCAAGATCAACCAATTAATTAATTATCGAAAATTATTCTCAATTGACTCTAATACTTTTAGCAGAAAATTGAGAAAATTCCCTCACCTCAGGAGTATGCAAGAAAAACTACTGTTTCACTTGCAGAGGCTCCGTCGTCGGATTAATTAAAGAAAAAAAAATCAAGATCAAAATCAAAGTCAAAAAAAAAAAAATCAAAAAAAAAAAAAAAAAAAAAACCTGGAGCGGCTCGGATCGCGGCTCGGCTTGGTGCGGCTCGGCTCGGCTCGGCTCGGCTCGGAGGGGCTGAAACGCGCGGGTCAGAAAGCGGGTCGACGCTTCGGGTCGGGTCGGGTTCGGCAAAACGCGCGGATCCTCTTATTAACTTAAAGCCAAAACGACGTCGTTTTGGGAGGGTATAAAAGGCACCTTCCTTCGTTTTTCAGCAGACCGTTCCTCCCCTCTCTCTCTCTTCTTCCCTTCTTCTCTGCCTTCTCTCTAGAATTTGAAGAACGCCGGTACCGGATTCTGGAAATTTCGCCGGAATCTGGGAATTTCGCCGGAAATTGGCCGGAAGTTGGCCGGATGGTCGCCGGTTTCTGGGATTCTCCGCCGGAAACTGGGTCTGTCGCCGGAAACTTCAAAGTTCGCCGGAATTGTCGCCGGAAAATTCAAAAGTCGCCGGAATTTTCGCCGAAATCTGGAAATTTCCCAGAAATTTCCAGAAAATTTTTTCGCCAAATTTTTCTAAAAAATTTTTCTCACTGCCAGAACACTCCTAAACTTTTCCTTAGCTCTCTAAACACCCCTATTCTCTCAATCAGTAGCTTTTGCTTCTGTTTTCTCTGTGTGTTCTTGACTGTTCCAGGGGGGTCCCTTTTATAGGGATTGATCAGGAGTTTCTGATCAATCCCAATTCCTCTTTGGACGGGAATTCAGTCTTTGAATCCAATTGGACTCTTCTGATTGAATTCTCCTTCAGAGTGGGAGTCTTCAACTTTGAATCCTAGCCCTCCAAAATAAAAATTAAAATAAAATTAAAAAAAAATCTAGATAATTGGAAAGATAAATCAAAAGATAAAAAATTTTCAAATAATATCTGAAAATCAGAAAAAATCAGAACAGATAATTAAAAAAGAAGATAAGAATAATAATATAATAATAATAAATATATAACTATATACATATAAATCTATTCTAATGAAAAAAAATATATATATATACATATATTAATACATAATAATAAATAATAAAATACACAAGAGAGAAAAAAAAATAAAATAAAAATAAAAAATAAAAAATACGGGTAAAAATTCAATTGGGCCTTGCCCATTTGGGGCAGGCCCAAATGATCTGGGTCAGGCCCAATTGATCCGGGTCAGGCCCAATTGATCCGGGCCCGGACCTGATTGGGTGTCTACAATACCAAATAAT
Organism: Durio zibethinus; assembly: GCF_047325235.1. NCBI lineage: Eukaryota > Viridiplantae > Streptophyta > Magnoliopsida > Malvales > Malvaceae > Durio > Durio zibethinus. The sequence goes on from NC_143171.1 coordinate 6,902,471, forward strand.
ATTTTTTATTTTTATTATTTATGTAGTTATTTATTTTTAGTTAGAATAATAATAAAATTTATTTATTTATTAAGTTATCATATTAAATTAAATATTAATAAAACTACTTCACGTTTTTTAAATAAAGATCATAATAGAAAAAAAAATATTAATTTTTTTAGAGAATAGGAACACATTTTAGGACAATATAAGAATGAACAAAATTTTGGGGGGTAAAAAGGTCTGATTGCGGCACCGATGGTCCACTTTACCTTTAACCCCCAATTCAAAATTGACTTTTCAATGCAATCAAAAGATTTAAATGCAACAAATGTGATATTATCCAAACAATGTTTACAGCGTGATTGTGCTAAAAAGTTAAACAATTTGCACCTCACTGAAAGTTCAGTGACATTCAAATTAACCGTAAGTTGTTGACTTTTTAAAATCAATTAAAATTAAGTTACGTTAGTTTATTTTAATAATTATGTGTATTATATTATTTTTAATTAAATTAAAATTTAAAATAAGTAAAAAAATTATTTATATTTATCGTAACGATTTTGTGTCCGTCTGACGAATTTAAAAAATAAAAAATAAAAAAAAGTCACCACCAATCTTTATTTTCGTTAGGTGTGATTGGTCACCTATTAAAATTTATAATTTTAATAAAATTTTAAAATTAATTAAAATTTATAAAAAAAGCTAATTTTATGGTCTGCGAAACAGTCTGGGTTTAAGAATCAGTTACGCGTGGGGAAAGATTAATACCCTCACAATGCCTATTTAAAAATGGTACCACTTAATTACCTGTTATCCTTTGATTTTGATAAAAAAAAAAATAGTCTTATTTTCGATGTTTGAAAAAAAAATTTCTTGATTTTTTCATTTATTGGGAATTGGTTTTTATATTCAAATATTATTCGAAAAAAATAAATTAGAATCTTTTTATTGAAATAATTCTTAAAATATCTCAATACGTTGGTAACATTATAATAACTTTTTCTTCCCTAGAGATTTCTTAAGCATCATTTCTCGAAATACCTTAGAATCTCATCTCAGAGGCTTAAATTTATTTTTGCAAAAGAACTATGCAATGCATACAATACAAATGATAATACATTAATACAAACATTTTATTTTTTGTTTAGAAATTTTGTTAATTGATTTCCTTTTTAGTTAAATTTTTGAAGAAAAAAAAAGAAATTTTATTGTATTGAAGTTTTTTTTATAAATATTTAAATACACTGGTAATATTTTACAAAAATCTTCTTATATGAGGATTTCATAAAGCATCGTTACTCGGAATACTTTTAGAATCTCATCATTAGGTAAAATTTCTTTTTTTTTCTCATTTTTATCACTTTATTTTTGTCTTTTTTTTATAAATTAGTTAATTTTATCCATTATTAATAAAAAAAATTTTATTGTATAAAATTTTTTTTATAAATACTCTTTAAAAAAATTTTCTCACCTAAATATTTCGTAGGTATTGCTATTTGGAGTACCTTTGAATCTCATTGTCCGATAAATTTTTTTTTTACATTTTAAATTATTATTTTTTATTAATTAATTTTTATCAATTATTGTATATTTTTCTTTATTCTTGTTCATTAAAATTTTGATAAGTTTATGTTTAGTACTTATTTTAAATTAATTAAATTAAAACTATTTTATATTTTCTACCATTTATTTTTATTTTATATGAAAAGTTTATACAAAAATAAAATAAAAATAACAAAAAAATCATAAATTAAATAATAAAAATATATAAAAAAATTGAGCAAAAAAGATAAAAGAAATAAAAAAAATTGACAAAAATACCAAAAATGCCCCTGATCAACACGATCAAAATTCAAAAACGGCTTAAACGGCTGGGTCAATCGGCTTGGACATACAGTCAACGGCTTGATCAGCTTGGCTTAGATATTCGGCTCAACTCAGTTCCTGGCTCGACTTGGTGGCTTGGCCACATTTTAATCAAAACAACGTTGTTTTGATTTCATTATAAATAGCCACCAAAACACATCTCTTTCATTTTTTCTTCCTTCTTCTTCTCTCTCTCAGAATTTTTCTTCTCTCACCTTCCCTAGTTTCTAGTGGGTTCTATTGCCACCAGTTGCAGCCGTCGGTCGTCGGTGCCGTTGCCGACCACTGTCGAATATGCTAGAAAAATTTTTAAAAAATACCTAAAAAATTATTTTTGACTCTCTGAACTCAAATCTAACCTCCATTTCACGAGAAACGACCTCGAACGGCATAGATAGAGGCCCAAAATTTTGGTCAAAATGAAAAAAAATTTTGTATTTTTAACGCTGAGATCCCCGCTACCAGGGGTTGTATTTTTTAGGTTTGTTTTTTAACAAAGTTTTTTTTTAACTAGTTTTTTTTTTTTTTTCAGCAAGTTTTTTTTGCAAAGGTTTTTTTTATGGCAGAAAGAAAATTTTTTTATTCTGGAAAATTTTTTTTTTGCAAAGTCTCATCTCTTTTTTTTTGTAAGGTTTCTGGGCTTTTCTTTCCCCCCCCTTTATCACTGGTTTTATTGCTCTATTTATAAAGCAAAAATAAGACCAAAATTTCAAAAAATATGAGATTTTAGTGGTCTAGTATTAGGGCGGCCACTGACTGTCAGAATGATTGTCGATAGCTGTCAGGGCTACTGGCAGCGCAGCTGTAGGCGATTGTTAGAGCCGTTATCAGAAAAAAAAAGAAAAAAAAGAAAAGAGAAAAAAATAATAATAATAAAAAATAAATTAAATGGTGCTACAATACTCAATTTGATTTTTTTATTATTTCAAGTTTGAGTTAATTAATCTATGTTATTTTAGCTATACTTTTATAACACCAATAATAAATTTAAAAATAGAATGAGAATACAATATAATGAAAATTTAAGTGCAAAAGTAATGGAAATACTAATAATAATTCTTTAAAAAATATTTATATTTAAGTCTTACAGAGATTAAAAAATATTTTTTAAAAAAAATTTTAAAATTTGTATTGTAGAAATGTTAATCTAGAGCAATGATTTTATAATTATTCATTTGTTAATCAAGTTATTATTATATGGGTTAAGAGAAACAATTCAGACATTTCATTTGAAAGAGATATCATAGTTCATATTTATTTAGAAAGACAGTATAGAGTTAAACATTATTTAAGTTATTATAACCACTTAGAATATTCTTTACTCTTTCCAAATAGAGAATTAATTGACATAAAAATATATAAAAAAAGTCATTTTGAATAATAGTAATAAAAATGAAGTAACAGTTAAAAATATGCAATCTTTTTGTTTAGTAGAAAGTAATTATTGTGAATTAATATTTTTTAAAATTATTGTCTGTTTAATTTTTATAAATTTTATTTAGTAAATTTGTTCTCATTACTTTTATGATATATATAATATAACTTTTACTCAAAATTATATACATAAAGATAGAAACGTAAGGCAAAATTTATTATTTTTATTTGTAACAGAACACTTTTATGTTTTTAATCTTTATATACAATTGTATTTCGCTAACAGGTATGAAAACATATGCTCTAATAATTAAATTAAATCATCAATAATGTTTTTCTTAATATATACTATTTTACCATGAATTAAAAAATTTGAAGAATATTTTAGAAATGTTGACTTAATATATATTGTCGATATTTATTTAATTTAGTTTTAACACTTGTGTTAGTATAAAAAATTATGGTTTTAATTTATTATTTACATGTTGAACTATTGATAGTAAATTAAAAGCAATTACTAATACTTTTCAAGTCATTTACATTTGAACTTTTTCCTTTTGCTTTCTTTACATCATCTAACATATATTGTAATTGTTTTCTTTTTGGATATATAAAAATCAATGATAATATAATAGTAGATAATTAATAACTTACTAAGTAATAATTGAAAACTTAAATATAGTCAGTATAACTTAGTAGTAATCATTGATAACTTGGTATAAAATTAGTAATAACTTAATAGTAAATGAATGATAATTTAGTAATCAATAATAGATTACTTTTTAGTAAATCAATAATAGTACAATAATAAGTGCATAATACCTTAATGATAAATCAATCATCTTATAGTTATAAATACATAACAATATAATACTTAATCAATGATAACTTAACAAAAAATAAGTGATAATTTAGTAGTTAATTATTGGTAATGTAGTAATAAATCAATAATAACTTAATAGTAAATTAATGATAATTTAATAGTAAATCAGTTTCAGTTTAATAATAATCAATTAGAAATTAGTAATAAATAATTGAAAACTTAGTAATTAATCATTAAAAACATAAATGTAAATTAGTATAACTCAGTAGTAAATCATCGATAACATATAATTAACTTAATAATAATTCACACATAATTTAATATAAATCAGTAACAATTTAGTGGTAAATTGATAATAATTTTGTAATAAGTAATTGAAAATCAAGTAATAATCAATGACTAAATAATGGTAAATATATAAAAATATAATAGCAAATAATTAATAATTTAGTAGTAAATTGATAACTTAGCAATAAATAACTAATAATATAATAATAAATTACTAATAATTTAGTTATAAATTAATGATAGTTTAGTAGTAAATTAGTTAATCATTAATAACTTTTTAGTAAATCATCAATAAATTAGTAATAAATCAATTATAATTTTATAATAAATTATCAATAACTTAGTGGTGATTTGAACATAAGAGTTTGTCGTTAGTATTTGACCAAACAGGATTGTCCGGTTCCTATAGAACCTGTCACTAAAATAGCCCTAAAGGGAAATAGGGCTAAGCAAAGCAAAAATGGTTTTCCATGAGACGGGAAATGAAAACTATTAGCCTCACATAAAGTTTGTGAATAAGTGATTGTTTGATAATGAGCAAGGAATATCTATCTTTCTACTAAACAGGATGTATTGAACTTATAATTCACTAAATACTTTTTTATGAATGTCAACTAAGAATCATAAGTAAATTGGTCCTTGTTGTTCAATCATTTGATAACCAAAGTCATTCTTTGATAAATGATCTCAATAAGCGATACTTAATAGAATTTGATCAATCTTTTTTTTTTTGTTAAAGTGGAGAATTGAACCAAAAATTCTCTTTCTTTATCATCAATTGAACTATTGTTTGCGATCCAAGATTCTATTTTATCATTAACCCAATCATTGCTTACGTTTTTTCTTTTTTTTATAAATGAATAAATCTTTTTACTTGTATGACTAAGATGTCTTGTATTTCTTAAAAAATTTGGTATGATACTTATTTGATTGATATTCAAATATTTCATCTTTAATTTAATTTTAAATTTTATTTTATTAAAAAATGTAAAAAAAATCTCCTTCATTAGAAATTAAAAGTTAAAAAGGTACCAGTAGAAAAAAAAAAGGATTGTTCGAATCTACACATTAATTTTTTTAGTAAATTATTAATAATTTAATAGTAAATAATTTATAATTTGTAGTAAATTACTTATAATTTAATTGTCAATCATTGATAACTTTTTTTATACTTAAAGTTACCAAAGATTAAATTAATTATTAGCAAAAATGAAGTCAAATTTTTATTTTGGAATTAGGATAAATCTAGCATGAACTTATTAAATAAAAAAATTAATGAAAAATTCTAAATTTGAATAAAATAATATTATTATTATATAAAAAAATTACCTCATATAATTAGTAAACTTTTAAATTTCATATTTCATAGTTGTAAATACACAACATATTAGTAAATACATGATAAGTTAATAAAAACAAGTGATAAGTTAGTAGTTAGTAATTGATAATTTAATAATAAATCAATAATAACTTAATAGTAAATTAATGATAACTTAATAGTAAATTAATTTTAATTTAATAGTAATTAATCGATAGACTTAGTAGTAATTTATAAATAAATTAATAATAAATCAATGATAATTTAGTAGTTAATCATTGAAAACTTAAAAGTCAATCAACATAATTTAGTAGTGGCTAATCAATGATAACTTAATAGTAAATCATTAATAATTTAGTATAAACTAGTGATAAATTAATAATGAATCATGATTAATTTAGTAAAAATTTGTGATAATTTTGTGGCAAATAATAAAAACTAAGTAGTAAATAAATGATAACATAGTTATAAATGCATAATAACATAATAGTATATTATTGATAATTTAGATGAAAATTATTAATAACTTAATAGTAAATCATTAATAACTCAGTTATAAATCAGTAATAATTTAATAGTAAATTGATTAATTATTAATAACTTTGTAGTAAATTATTGATAAATTAATAGTAAATTAGTTATAATTTTATAACAAATAATCAATAATTTAATAGTAAATCATCAATAATTTAATAGTAAATCAGTCATAACTTAATAGTAAATCATTCATAAACTAGTAATAAATTAATGTTAATTTAATAGTAAATCATTGATAATTTAACAGTACATCATTTATAACTTAATAGTAAATCGTTGATAATATAATAGTAAATTAATGATAACTTAAATATTAATCATTAATAAATTTTTTTACTTGAAGTTGTCAGCAATTGAACCTTAATTACTAATAGACACAAAATTAAAAATTTTATCTTAAGAGGGTAGGATAAACCTATATAAACCTATTCAATAAAATAATTTAGTGAAAAAATTTAAATTTGAATGAAATAATAATATTATTATATAAAAAATTATATTATACTAAAACTGAACTCACGGTTTCTTACACGTATCCATTATTAAATATATAATGACATAAATTTTATCAATAATTATTATAAAGTATATTATAAGTTATAAAAAATTACTAAAATTACATTACCAGGTTACTGAAATTTTATCAAAAATTACTAAAATTATAACAATAATTATCAAAATTATATGATAAGTTAACAAAATTGTATAGAAGGTTGCCAAAAATTTTTTCAAAATTCAATTTATATCAAAAATTAAAATTTATTTATATTATAATAAAATCAAAATTAAATTATTAATATTTATCATTATTATCTTAATATAAAAAATTATTTATTAAAATAATTTTTTTAAAATAAAAATTCTACATACGTACCAAAAACTAATATATGGAAAATTAATAGAAAAAGAACCACAAGTACAGCCATTGTGAATTAACTCAACTTATTATCTTACAGCCCGCTCGAAATAGAGGGGCTGTATGCTGGGGAGAGAATAAAAGCTAAAAAATCACAAAAACTAACTCAAGTTTCCATTTCAGGCCCGGTGCAATCAATAGCTTCCTGTAGATGTTTGAGACCCCGACATGTTGCTTGATGAATCCCAAGTCGATGAAGCAGTCAGCATTCTTGACAGAGACTTCACAATTTCGTCCATATCGGGGCGAGCTGTTGGATTTTTCTTTAAGCAACTATTTATCAATGTGAGCACAACTATGGCAAGTTCTGAAGGATAATTCTCTAGCATAGAGGGGTCAATCAATTGTTTCAAACGCTCCTGTCCATCTTTCTCGTGAAGCACATTGCTTAAAATGTCTGATAAGTTCATATATTCCTCACCACAGAATGCAGCAGCTTCTTTCCCGGTTATTACTTCCAGCAGGAGAACCCCAAATGCATAAACATCAAGCTTTGTGGATACTAAACCATTTTCCAAATACTCAGGAGCCATGTAACCCTTTGTCCCAACAATGTGCCTTGTCAAGGCAAATTGGCCCTCTCGCCCTTCCGTTGACCTTGATAGAGCAAAGTTTGAAATCTTAGCCCTGAAATCAACATCAAGAAGAACATTACTGCTTTTTAAGTCCTTGTGGACATGAGGAGGATTGGTGAAGCAATGGAGGTAGTTAAGTCCTGTTGCTACATCTAATGCAATCTGAATTCTCTGTTTCCAGCTTAAGTATTTTCCACTGTTGTTGTTGTGAAAGATCCAGTCACTCAATGCTCCATTGGCAGCATACTCATAAACCAGATACCAATGCCCATCATGGAAACAAAGTCCAGAAAGTCGAATAAGATTTGAATGGTTGACCTTGTTCAACAGTTCTATCTCCTTTGACACATCTCCATTTACTTTCTTGATGGCTGCAAAATCACCCTTGATTACACCACGGTAAACCGATCCTTTAATCTGACAGCTGGGGCTGAAGTTATCTGTCGCAAGCTGCAATTCTTCAAATTTGTACACTTTGAGATTGAGAGATTGAGCTATATGTGACATACTATCCAAGAAGTCCTGAGATTCGTCCTCTAACTTTTTCTTCAATGGTTTTTCAGCAGCCTTAGAACTTACTGAGGTCATGATCAAATCAGGTTTCTTCTTGCTTTTACGGAAGAACACACAGAAAATCACTGTGCAAACAACCAATATTAGAGCACCTCCCCCGAGAACACCAACAAGTATATAAATCCATGTTTTGTTGGAGCTTCCACTGGGGGGAGAATTTGGAGATGGAGGTGGAGGTGGAGGTGGAGGTGGAGGTGGCGGTGAAGGCACTGTGATGTTAGACGGTGGGTCCTTGAGGGGAACCAAAAGTGTAGTGAAGAAAACAATGTTGGAATCACTAAGCTGATTGGCTTCAAAAGTCCTCTCAGTATCTGCCCCAAACATCTCACTAATGCCTGAAACTGAATCACCTTCAGCAATTGGGTAGCTCACCAGATAGTTAATTCCCACATCAATTTGATTCTTTGTGGGACAAGCACATCTAAGAGGAACCGTAATTCTTGATCCAATGGTCAAATTTTCAGAGCGAATATCAGGCTGCTGATTCTGTATAGCTTGACAAGTTGAGAGGGCTTGGAAGGTGTTATTGGCAATAAGAAAATAGCCGTCTCCACTCTGAACAGTATACGTTGTGTTTACCTGATAATAGTCACCAGAACATGAGCAGTTGACAGGAACTATAACCAAATGGTTTGTTTCAAATGATGTAGTCACAGAAACCTCATTTATCTCAGCAATTTGAGATGGATCAGAAGACAAGAGATTGGAAATTGATGTAACGGTATTGTATGAGGGTTGGGATCTGAAAACCAGATAAGCTTGGCAACTCCTGTTTAAGCCATTACAGGTGTATCCAAGAACAGAATCTGAAGTATCTGGATTTGTACAATCTGTTGTTTTTGGTCCAACATATGGTTGCTGAGCTTGTATCAAGAAACTACAACAAAATAAGGAGAGGGTAAACACAGAAATATGGAAGAAAGAACCCATTGCTAATGTAGGTTGTGCCAAAATGTTTCTTGATAGGTGATTATATTGGTTCTGGCAAAATATATGGAACTGAAGAATAGTCTAAGAAGCCTGCGTGTTGAATATGTAAAGAGGGTGGAAGAGGGAGAATTGGTTGGTTCACTGAAAGATCCAGGAAATAGCAAGTATTTTCTTTAGTCTTTGGGTTGTTTACCAATTCAAAGCTTGAAAGCAAAGCAGTCTTCAGATGCGTAACATCTGACAATAAAAGTAAAATACGGAACCACAAAGTTGACTTTTGTATTGATACATAAAGTTGAAATTTAGACGTTAAATGCTGAACGGTACTACCAGACCCAGTAATGCCATTTGAATACAAAAATGACAGCCTCTTTCAACACTTCATCCAAGGGCATACCCAATCCCTCACTTTCTTCCCCCCTTCCTTCTGTTGCAAACAAACTAAAGAAGAGAACTTTATCGTGGTGGCTGCTCCTTGGTCAAATGAGAGACTGTCAAAGGCGCCAGAAAGTTCAACTTTCCAAACCATGAGGCAGCGGATCCCAATTTGCCCTTTCTCTTTTTTCGGATTTATTAAAAGGCATATGGAGCAAGGACTTCACCATTATCAGGGCTCCAAAACAGACATGTTCAATAATAATCAGAAGGTGCTTTCACTGACCCTTCAATTATTGTAAATAATTGAGCTTGACTGAGCCAACCACCCAAGTTTCTCCTGGCTTTGGATCTCTGGTGTGCCATAAATACATCTAATGAAGGAAAACTCTAGCAAGAAAACTTTTGAATTTGTTGACGATGCCCAAATGAAAATTTTGCAAATACTAGTGTATAACATCTTAGGTTGGTAAAGAGTAAAACTAGCTGCTATGCTTCAAGAATCCCATCTTTTCTTCTGTTAAGAAACGTTTTTCTTTTTCTAGCAAGGCTACGTATGGAAAAAGCATATATATAACAGAGTAGAAGCAATATTGTCCATAATTGCCAACAGTATCGTGACCTGTTGGTAGAATATTGAACTCTTAATTTCAGTGATCAAAGTTCAAATCACAGGTTAAGTATCAAAAAAAAATATTGTCCAGAATTAAGTAGCTGATACTCCCAGGCCAATTGGTTGAAATAATTCTTTCTCATTTTGGAGCTATAACCAAGTTCAAGATTAAGTAAAAAAATGTTCTCCCAATGATACTTTTCAATTCTTTTAAGTAGCAAGATACCAGATTGTAAAGAAAAATAAGCAAGCTACACCAAACCAGTAACCAAAGCAATGACATTTACATTGACAATTCTCCAATCCTCCAATTCCACGAATTTCTGTTAGGATAACTAAAATTGCAATTATGAGACACAAGATGCCAGGTACAATGTCGTCTCGCAATCTATCTGCCAGCCAATCAGGGATAATTACAAATAGGATAAAACGAGAAACTGTTACATACAACCAACAGAAAATCATTATCAGTACGGAGATGTGAAACAGGCATATTATTACGCCACAGGTAATAACAACTAATTGGTTAAACTCTTCTAACCTGGAAAGGTTTGGGGAAAAAAAAGGTTTGAAGCAACAGCAAGAAATGCAACCCAGTAACCAAATTGCCCTCTGCATCATTCGTTTAGAAATTTTAAAAAATTATAACACTACAAAGCAGAAGCTAATCAACTGAGATAAACATTGAACATGCACAAGCACCTTAAGATTTTGAAGATTACGGTTGGGAAACTAGCAAAAAGATATAATACTAGGAGGTTTGTCTGCATATGTGATCTCCGTCCTGTTCGGTTCATGAGTAATAAAAATCTGTATGGAAAACAAATGATATACAAATGTTTGAATAAGGAAACATCTTAAACAGCAGTACGAGTGTTTGTTCACACACAAGCCTAGAAATGGCTCACTGATGGAACTTAAGCCTTCTTATGGAAAACGGAAACCATGAAAAAAGAATGTTTTGAATGAAGAATGTTATTCAGGTATTTAGGCATACTACTTTCTTATCCAAGCATGCAAACACATGAATAAGCATAATCGAATGATAAGGCAACAATAGGCACAAGAAAGACAAAATCTAACCACTATTTCTCGTATTATTTAGGAGATTGTTTAGTCCTTTTTCAGTAACTCTCCAGGTTTAGTTTGTTAGAGCATTTTTCAAGTTTCTGGAGTCAAACTGACTTAAATGGATTCATATCCGGAAGAGTTTGATTCTTGTGTTGGTCAATTATTCCCAGTTACGAGTCCTCCTATAGATAGAATTAGATTATGAGTCCTCCTAGGTTGTTTTACATATTTGGAGTCAGTCTTATAGGCAGCAGGAGACACTTGGACCAATTTAGAACAGAGAATATAAAAGTTTTCCAACAAAATTTGTTAACAAAATAAGGTTGAATGCCAGTGTCAGTTTTCTCTTTCTGGTGAATTATGTCTCTTTTATCTCCTACTATCTCTTTTCTGCTCATTTGTTCTACACCGCATCAGATTCTGATACCAAACGTCTAAACCACCCTTTCCCACTAAGTCAGCACCCCTAAAGCCTTCAAAACCTAACCTTTTATCGAGAAGTTTTAAATTTAAACACAGAAAAAAGGGATCGCCAGCATTTCTGGGTAAGGAGAATATCACCCAAATTTACATTACTTTGATCCATTTAAAGTTACCATTGGCTATTGGCTACAGCCAAAAACAAAGAAAACTCATTAATTCACCTACATAACCATTCATCTCTAACATGAAAAAGCAACCCAAAAGGAGTTTTCATCTAAAATCTAAAAAAAGAAGACAATCAATGCAATAACATGTAAAGAAAACATAATTAAGAAAGCAAAGAACTGGGTTGACTCACAAGGCAAAAATGGTGCCACCCCATTGAAAAGCAGATCGAGCCTGAGTGGATCCAACATCCGAATTTGCAAAACTAGAGTCCACTTCCATCTGCATCTCTGCCAATCCTAAAGTTTCCATTTTTTCCTTTAATGTTAATCAAAACTTTCAAAGAATCCTTCCACTAAAGCTCCTGTCTTGTTTTTCCACTGAGTTTGGAAATATCAAATACGTTGTTGGCTTTGTCGCTTGTCGGCTTTTGCTTTTGGCATCATGGTTCAAGGGTCCGAATATCCAAAACCCAACTTGTCTACTCACGGGGTTCTTACAGCATTTGCTACGTGGCAGATATGCAGCCCTTGGATATTTGATCGCTGGCAGATGTTGTTCCTTGTACAGTGGAATTCCCATACTATCTGGATTGTAAATTCCATTTTTGTAGAAAAAAAATTAAAAAACGAAAGAAAGAAGGAAAATTCATTTTAAAGCTTTGTAAAGAAGGAAGCTGCAAACAATGGGTAGCCCACAGCATCAAACATAGGGAAAGGGACAAAGGAAATTACTTACAGACAGATTTAGCTCTAACGGCCCACTATCTTGCCTTTCGGTGGTGTTTTTTTTTTTTTTTTTTTTTTTTTTTAACTTATCGGTCTCCGAGTCCAATTTTTATCAACCAAAACTACAATCGGTTTTTGTTTTTTTTTTTTTTAAGTTAAAATCTATAGATTCAAAAACAAGGCTGACACAAAAATCCAAGCTCAGTTGCGGGTGAGAAAAAATTTAAAATATTGACTTAAAATTATAATATTTGATTTGATTTAAATCAATTATTTTTAGTTTGATTTTTATTATATTTGGATTGAATTTTTAATTACAAAAATAAAAAATTAGAAAAAATTAAACTAAATCAAATTATATATTTTTATTAATTTTTATATTTTTATAAAATAAAAATAATTATTTTATACTTAAACTTATTTAAATATATTAAAAATTATATTACAATACTATATAAAAATAAAATTTAAAATTAATAAACTGAATCAAAATTCAAATTAAATTATAAAAAATTTGATTTAAATTTAAATTAAATTTTAAAATTTTATATATTATCTAAAAAAATTAGATTAAATCTGATTTCATTCTAACTATTATTACCTTATGCTCTATGGGATCATATTAACGTCAACTATAATTTTTTGTTTTAAAGTTGGAGAATAGGACAGGTCGGAATGGGTCATATTCTTAAGGCAAAGAAAAAAAAAGGTCTGAACGGGTCACCAATCTCATCGCAATAATAAAATCTTTAACTCCAACTTTTTCATTTTGATGATAGGTACATAATTTCGTATTTATGCATTAATTAAAATTACAAGTGACAAATCATTGTCTTCTACCATTGACACGAAAAGTTCATTTAAAATGCCAACAATTCGATAAAATTCAAAAGTGATTTTGATTGTTAAAATTAAATTTTGATTATTAAAATTAAAATTATATATTTAACTAATAGATCATATAATTATTGATAAAATTAATTTCTATGATCTTAGCTTTCATCGTACTAATTTACATCATTTAGAATCTCTTATATGAATTTGTGTTTTCGTCAATTACATGGTCTTTTAAAAGCTAGTTGACAAAGAGTATTAAAAGTCAAGGTTTCCTAACCTTTCAAGAAAAAAAATGAATAATTTTTTTTATTAAAAAATTTTATATTTATTGTATTGTCAGCGTATAAATTTTATATGCCTTTAATAAATTAAATAATAATTATTTATTAATGAATAAATATCATTCCTTAAAATAAATATATAAAAAATAATTTTGAAAAAAAAACTTACTCAGATGTTATAAATAGTGATTCAAATCTTATAAAAAATTTATTTAAAATTAATCAAATATTATTTAATAGATAAAAAGACTTGCACAAAAAAATTTAAGAGAAAATTTCTTTATAGACAAGTTTGTATACTTACAAATATGTGGAGTCTCAAAAAGGTTAAATATAAGAAAAATGTAAGAAAATTATAAAATTTTATTGGATAGGCATCTCACAGGACTATAAGATATTAACGTCTTTATAAGTGTTTATGTTTGAGTAGAGTAGAGAAAAATAAGATGATTCACGTAAGTATGGTGTATATGTGCATATGAGTATGTATTTGTTTTAATTGAGAATACTTTACAAGAGTAGAGAATATTGAAAAAGTCTATGGATATTAATTGATTATGAGTGTTTAATTTGTTGATGTATTTGAAATTTTTTATAATTAGTGAATTTTTTTTTCATTCGTGAATATAAGTCAATTGAGCTAAATAACTATGTTAAATTGTTGTATTTTATATGGATAATTTGATAATTGATTTTGCTTTTACTGATGTAAATGAAACTAACAAATAAAATAACATCATTTGATTCATTTTATTAATAAGATGTTATCATTCAATTCACTAACAATATATAAAATTTATATATTGATGGTACATTAAACATAAAGCCTTAAAAAACATGATTCCACCATCAAGCCACCAAGATATGTACATGCCAACCCATGGGCATTTAAAAATTGCAGTTGGAAACTCATAGGAGAAATGCAATCACTTTCCTTTTCTCATTTTTTTTTTCCCAATTCTTTCACTTTCCTCTCCGTGCTACACTTTACACACGACTTTCACAATGATAAAGAAGAAAATGTACACATTTCCTTCCTATTTTTTCATATAATGAAACTCTATGGTGTCTCTTGTGTTAAACGCAACAACAAACAAATACCAAAATGACTATTATCAGACGATTCAACGTGGTTTATTTGGATAAAATATTGGAAATAATGTTTGCAGTTACAGATTCAACATTGCTGATCAGATCACATCAGTTTGGAACTAATCATGATATTTGATTGAACTAATTAGTTCAAAATGTGCTATGGTAATTGCCTAAATTTCTGGGTTTAATTTGAAGCCATTTTAATCTCACGGGTTGTCCATGAGTCTGGCTCAACTAGTCAATCATTTTTCCTTAGAAAAAGAGACAAAGATCAATGTGCATTAATGCTTGGTTTGATCAACAAGCTTGTCTAGTTTTCTTTCTTAACGTTAAAGATATTACTAGTAGGCCTTTGCCTTGCTTTTATTTCTTTCTGCTATAGGAGTATTTGACAAATCTTTGCTTCAGCATTAAGGGTTTTTGCAAATGGCATGATGGGGTTCTCTAGACCATTCAAAAACGAGAATTTAAGCTCTTAATTTCTCATCTAAGTGCAACTTAATTAGCAACCTCACATTGTCTAAGAACAAAGAGAAGAATAATTATCAAAAATATTCTACAAAAGCCAGATTATTCTTTATTAATTTCCAAATCTCTCCAAAATATAATGAAAGGTTGCGGGCCAATATTAATTATTACAATTGCTGTATGATTAGGCCTAAACGTTTGCTTTTGCTCTAGAAGGAAAAAGATGCAAAGGTTCTTGTGCATTGATCGTTTATGCAAATATTGCCCCTCGGAAACTAATGATCAGTGGTACATATACAGAGAGATATACAAGTTTTTCTTTTTTTTTTTTTTTTAATAAAATGATATTGCAACTAAATAGCATACCAAATTTCAATGAGTAATTTTTGGGGTTTTTAAACTTCATCCAATACATTCTTTTCTCGGATCGATTTAAGTTATCTATATAAAATGTAACGAATTCAAGAAAAATTATTTTCTTGTATTCTTTCAATGATTTCGAACTCAAGGTTTCCAAAAAAGGAGTGAATATTAATATTATACTTATTATTTGTAGCATTTTATATATGTTGTTTCTTTGCAGTAGCGGATCTGAAAAGATAGTGTGTTTATAGGCACCCCTAAATATTGGAAAATAGAAAATTTTAAAAAAATTTTGGACATCCTAAATTTTTTTCTTGAACACCTTTTTCGAATTGGTAAATTCATGATAATTTTTTATATATTATAAGTGAAAACTTTCAAAAAAAAAAAATTCATGGATCTGCTTATTTAAATAAATAAAAATGTACTTATCTAAAAAAAATGATATTAGACATGATTTATTAAGATGACATCGTGTGATTACTACATCAGTTCGTAGCAAAAAAAAAAAAAAAACAAATGGTACAACTCTTAGTATAGCTAGCAGTCTCATTAATATTGTTTAATTATACAAATTAAATAAAGACATGACCACTATCGAATTAAGCCATCATTCGGTGAAACTCATGAAAATCAAGGACCCCATTACCATCGGTATCATATGCCTGAATCATGGCAACACACTCATCATAAGATTTTGCATCCCCAAGGCGATTCAACATCTTTTGCAATCCTTTGGGAGTTATGCACCCTGAACCTTTCTCTAATTCAAACATCTCAAACGCTTTCTTCAGATCATCATCATTGCATGCTTCTCTTTTCATTAGCTTCAAGAAATCTTGATAGTCCAACATGCTATCGCCGTCCGAGTCTAGATCATTGATCACCCCTTGAGCATCTTCATGAGACATGTACTCTCCAATGGATCCAAAGTAAGCCCTAAGTTCAAGGGCAGAGATTTTTCCATCACCATCTCCATCAAAATAGCGAAAAACTTCTCTCATCTCGTCTTCGGCCCTTTTCGTTCTTTTATTAGGTGTTTGAGGAGACTCTGGTGATGATGCAGGATAGCTCAAGGACGTTGAGCTACACTTGGATCGACGTCGGTGAAGGTTTAAACGAAGGACGCTCTTGTTAGAGAACCATTTAGAAGACTTGAAAATTTTAGCAGTTTCCATAATAAATATAAGTTTGTTTCAAAGGGAAGTCAGCAAGATTGAACAGCTTAAATAAAGAAGGCAAAAGCCGGCCATGAAAGCCTTTTTGTCTGATCATACAATGCTTTCTCGCAGAGAAGGATAGAAAATGAAATTTTGATATAAACGTATAATGTTGGTGGAAGGAAAGTGCATGGCAGCTTCCTAAAGGGGCCCATTTACAAAAGAAAAAATATAATAATAATAATAATAATAATAATAATAGTAACCTATCTGTCAGTTATCAGTTTGTTAGAATGAAGATTTATATTTAATGTTCTCAGTAATATTTTATAAAAAATTAATATTGAATATATTTTTTAAATTTAAAATTAATTTTTTTTAAATACTATTATCTAATTCACTCAAAACAAATATAAACTTATAAAGGTTTTATTTTTTTATATATATATTTACGTTTGCTATTATTAACTCCTTTCAATATTAGATCATAGTCTTTTTCCATCCATTTAATTATTTTCTTCGTGATCAATACTTGAATATGAAAAGTGTCACGACCGAACAAAATTCTAGTTGTCAATTAGCACTTAAACATTCGACTTAATATAAGAAAAAGACTCAAATCCCTTTCCATCAAATAAAAAAAAATTGACCAAAGACACCTTTGCCTAACAAACTTAGGCAAGTTAGTGCTTTCTAGTCTAGAATAGACCCGACCATGTCGTTATTTGGCTCCTGGAAGAGGAAATTAGTAGGCCATTGCATGCCTAACGCGTAATTTACTCTTACAAACTTTAGAACCGAAATTTAAAATTGAAGTTACGTTTTAATATTTGATTTAATAATATTGTACATATGCATGTATATATCTAATTTACTTTTTCTTTCAAAAATCAAATTTGAATATTTCTCTAACTTTCCTTTTTGTCGATTACTCTCGTGAACACTCCTCTTTACATGTTTGGGTAATTTTGAACAACTAAATTATTTATTGTTAAATCAAGCTATTTAGATAAAGATTAAACCCAATTTACATAGAATAATAGTACGTAGTATTAAGGATAAGACGTTAATGCTAACCATCTCTTTTGGATAACCTTTTCTACTTTATTTTCCTACCTTTCAATTCTTCCCTTTTGTTGATTGGTATATAAGGGGAAGTGGACTGACGGATAAACATCTACTTTTATTCCAGTGGGCATCGAACACAGATTGAAACTTGGATCATCCATTCTGCGGCATTAGTATCACCCAAAAGGTGACTAATGTGCCAGCCAGTTGGCATCCTTAAAGTTCTAATGAGGTACTTGTCACGGATGGATATTTAATTTTTAAGTTCGTACCATTTTAAAATTTAAGTATAGATTCGATGTCTCAAATTAATTTAATTGTCATAATTTATATCATTATAATATATTATTTACTTCGGTTTTTTTTTTATCTCACGATTTTATTTTATAAAAAACGTCTCAAAAAAAAAATTAGTATGAACTTTTATATCTCATGATCAATTCTAATATATAGTCGATGTGAATTTATGACTCATCTCTAAAATCATGATATCTTCCATCACTCCAATGAAGACTCACCATCTTCGGTGACACATAGCTAGTACTTTCAAAATTGATTCTAATACCACTTGTTACGAATTGAAATTCAAGTTTGAAGCTCGTGCGACTCCAAGACCTAGACATGGATTATTAATTATTTGTTTGATTAAAAGCAATTTATTATTACTTATCCAAAAAAATTAAAGAAATTTATTATGTTAACATCTTCAAAAAAATTATTTTTTTAACAACAAAATTTAGAATATATTATATCTTTTTAGTCACCTAACTTTTTGAAACTTTTTATTTTTATTACTCAATTATATATGAAAGATAACATTTTGTTCAACTTTAACGTGGATAATGGATATGTTACATGATAAAAGTATGATGACGTGGAATATTAGAGGTTAAAAGGTTTGGGAATGAATTAAACAAAAAATTTTGTTTTCCTTAACAAGGTTATTTTTATTTTAATCATATTGAAATTTAGAACGTCATTGAACGTTTCTTTTTTCTTGTAAATAATAAATAAATAACATATATTTTTTTTGTCAACGATTTTTCAGTGTCTGGTAGTCATTTTAAGCCTTAATTAATTCAGAGTTGAGATGGATCAAATTTTATAAGGGAACAAACTCTCCCAAGCATGTTTTTTCTATTTACAATATTCGAAATCAAAACTTTACTTAAGAAAAATTAAACTCCTTACTACTTAGACCAACAGATGTTGATAATAACATATTTTATATTATTCACTAGAGAGTCCATTACATAACAACTTTTAGTTTTTTCTTACATGTTTTCTTCTGTGGTTCTACTCCAATCTCATAGGAAATTAAATCATTAATTTCATTCAAAATAACAAAAGGTTAAAAAAAAATCTAATGTAAGATATTTTTATAAATTACTATATATATATAAGTAGAATTGATATATTTATTGGTTGTTTAATAGATGATCAAGGTTCAGTACTTAAAAGTTATTTGATAAATTACTTATAAATACATAAAATAAACCAGTATAAAAATGTTCAATGACTTATAATATTTTAATATGTTGGTAAGTAAAATAATATTCCACCATTAACTATTAACTTTGCACAAATATCTAATACTTAAACTGAAATGAATTTCAGATTTTTTTTTTATTTCTTAATTGCTTTGTAGCTTTTTAAGAATGTGCTTAAAAAGTGATATTTCCTAATTAATGGCTAGAAAATTAGGTTTCAAATTTTATAACTTTTCAATAATTAATTGATAGTGTGCCCTAATGAATGATAAATTTTTTATTTATAAAATTTAAAAAATGTAACTAATTGAGCAATTATTTTTTACTGAAAGAATATATGTCAAAATAAATTTCGTATTTTTGAAGTAGAACTTCCCCTACCTATCTTGCCAGTATAAGCTTATGTTTCCGTAGGAACTAGGAAGACCTTGGAAAGAAGATTTGGGCCAAAAAAATTTGTCAATTTGTCAGCTCCCCATATTTTTTAAATTGGGCCATATGAAATGACTTAGGCCACAAAAAACTGGGCTGCTTAGCATTAGTCTATTCTTCATCGCTTGGTGCCCTTTATTTCAACAAGATTATAAAAAGCTTATACTAAAAATATATTACACGTTTGAACGTCGATTTTTAATTAAATTAGTTTATATAATCATTTTTAAGATGTAATATTTAATAGAGTTGGAATATCAATATTTGCAATATCTTTTTCATATTTAGACCACAACCTCTTTTATTTTAAAAAATACTAATTTATTAATTTCTCTTTCTCCTAATCCCTAAATATCAATAACATTAAAAATAAGGAAACAAAAAATCAAAATAAATTGGGCAAAGCTCAAGTGGTTATTAGAGTGAGGTGAGATTGAATAGAAATAGAAATCAAGTTACAAAATAAAGGAAGCCACCACATGTTATAATCTTCAATATGAAGTGACCAATAACAATATAATTTGATCGACATATAAAAAAAAAGAATTGTAGAGTAAAATGCAACCATGCTCTTTCGAAATTGAATTTCTTTGTCGACTTAGTTCATTTTGATGAGTTGTCATGGCTTCTGCTTTGCCCCTTCATTCCCTGATTCTCTCTTTTTCTTCTAACATGGAAGCACCTGTCAATGAGACAGGATTTCAGTTTTATAAATATTCAAACCCACACATTATGTCAGTCGGTTCCATCCATGTTAGCCCATGTTAGATCTTGTTAGATACACAGCTTGATAAGTTGATTGTGAATCTTTAAACTGAGAGTTTATAAATCCCTAGGAGTTTATCTTTACCCCCCATTGTTAAAACATTGCATATATTTTCATGCAGAGAGATATTGACACGCAGGCAAAGTAATTAGACTATCAGAAACTCAATTCTCCTTCTGGAGCCTTTGATTTCTTCCAGATTACATTAAACAGATCAGTATTATATATATTTGGTTGGTGACAAAACGCGGCTGACTATGTTTCCAAGGTTACTCGTCTGTAAGTCTGTAACTTCCATAGCTTGAAGCTCCAAAAATTTTAATTGCTGTTGTGGAAGATTTTCCAACATTTTATAGCTTGTATTTTGTTATGAATAGCATGGTAAACGAATTAAACATAAATTAACTTTGTTTTGTTTATTATCTGTTTATTTAATTAATAAATTTTAAAATATTATTCATAATTATTTATTAAATTTAACAATATAATAAAAATTGAGTCAGGTCATAAAGTGTTGGTAATCGGTTATCTTTAATCGTGAAATGATGTTGACTATAACTAGCATACTGAATTAAAAGAACTTGTGGTGTTCTGCCAGTTGATGGAAAATAACAAAACACCTCCGGCAAAACATTATTGAAAGAAAGAGAGAAAGACGGAAAATTATGGGAATCAGACAGGAGCTTCCCTGTATCTACTAAAAGATAAAGAAAAAGCTAAAAACAAAACTCCTTATTTTATTCCTTATAAAGTCAAAATAAATCAACGTTGAAAAGAAGATAACGCGTTTACTGCTCTGATTTTGAAGATTTTATTATCTCCTTAACTTTCTATGTGCTAATTCTTAATTGCACAATCAGATGAGAAATTTTCCATTTGCTTTTTGAAAGGACTTTTACACATTTGCCTAATAAAATTAATATACCACCGTAGAGTGGCTACATCAATTATCAATTAGCAAAAAAAATTATGAGTAGTAACCCATCTTCACGATGTTTCTGATTTTGTAGCAATCCCTTAATCTTAAACGATAAAAATTACCAAGATTAATATTTTGATCTCATTCAGGACATGAATATATATATATATATATATATATGTAATCATGTCTGAAAAGCACTGTCAAGTTTAAATATGCTTTTCCATTGTGCTAAAACAATGGCCAAATCAGACCTATCTATTTAGTTCTTGGTCAAATAAAATTAAAAACTTTCAACTTAGGCATGGTTGGCAGGCTAGTCAAAGTTGAATTTAATTAGAAAATAGATTTTTTATAATTAATCCAAAGATGCAAAAACCAGAGAAATTTCATGCCAAATTGATTTATGGGAGAAAGATTAGTCTACCTAATTATAGTGGCTTCTGAACTGCAAGGTTAGGTTAAAACTCAAATCCTCAACCCCTTTCTTTGTATTTTCCTTTTACACAAGTCAATTTGAATATATCCTTTTGGTACGATCAAATAGACTATAGTTGTTTGGAAAATCAAAGTCTCAAACAAACAAAAACAAAATATAGATTGTGTACATTATTGACTTATTTGGGTGGACTTTAGATTCTGGAAGTGCTTATGAACCGATCTAGTTTAAAATTGGAGATTATTGTGGATTATTATTGGCACATACGGTGGTTAGTGAAAGATTTGACCGAGTTGTATGATAAATATTTCTTTAACAATTTATTAGATTAATTATTTATTCTTATTAAATTAATTAATGCATGATATTTAAAGCATATTAAAATATTTTTTTCTACATTGATAATATTTTATTAAATTAATAACATTCTCCCCAAATATTTATTTAAATTATAAATGACGGCAGCATAACATGATAAATTGGGCCAAAATAAGCCCTTAGTAAATCACTCATAAATATATCAAATTTATTATTACATTATAATATTGGCATATCATGTCATCTACATGCTATATGCAAGATAAACTAATATATATGCGAATATAAGTTTACCTAATAAGTACTAACAAAGACTATTAGCTGTGAAATGATATTCCTAGTAATTTCATGTCACTCAAAATCAAAAGAGGCCACTTGCCTAAATTCAATACTCTGCTAATTAAGTAATTTGGCCACCAAATAAGAGAGAAAAGCTTTCATTCTTTCACCTGCAATCTTAAATTTTGTATCAACATTTTAGTTGGTGCCTTTTCTGATAAGAAAATTCAAATTCAAGGCGATGTGATTAAAGGCTAAATGGAAAATAAAGAAAAACTAAAGGCCTTGGGACCCCATAAAATTTTGCTCACAATATCAGCTTAATTTGCGGTGTAAAGAGAGATTTGGGAATCACCTCGGCAGGAAATGTGCCTTGAATATGTAAATGATGCCCTCGAATCCGCTAATCATAACGGGAAAACGGTAATCAAATTAGATTAAATGAGAATAGTAAGTATTTTTAGACCGTCTTTAATTGATATATAAAATGCCGTAATTTGAATAAAAAGATTATAAATTTAAATTTTATGAAATGGTATCTTTCAAAAACAATGTTATAAAATTAAATTAAAGATCAAAATTCTATTCTTAGGCACTTTTTGTCATACGCTACTTAGCCCATCAATCATCATCATTTTGGTCAAAGTATCGAAGTTAAATGTTTGGCTTTGACATGACAATAGACACCAAAAGGAAAAGCAGAGGAAGCAAACAAAAACCATTAAAGCTATAGTAAATGATTTCTAGCTACTAGTCATGACTGTATGACTGTATCCCAATCCCATCACAAAGCTTCCCCTTAAAATTTGGAAACGGCGAGAAATATATAAATAACAAAGTAATGGGGTGGAGGTAAAAAAAAAAAATGGAAATCATTTACTGCACGTGGATGTATTTCAAACCTGTCTCAAATTGTGTAGTAAAATAAGGTACAGATGTACAGTTCAATTAGACCGGACATTGCACCAACATCATAGTTTTCAAAATTTTCATAATCATAATCAATGCCCGGGATTTCTGCATATTATTATCAGAAAAGAAAAAAAGAAGATATATAGATGCAATTATATCAAGCAATTCAACAGACAAAAAGGGGAGATGAACATGGAAATTGAAAATATTTTGATATTGTTTCTCTTCTTTTGTAGCCGTAACTGTGATATATACTGTTCTCAGATACATAGATTTAAAAAAAAAAGGATTGTAAGATTGTTAATAGTCTGCTCTGCTGTATAATCTATGAACACCTCCCCACACTTCTCACCATCTGCAGGAGAAAAGATCTTGATTTTTCGCTCAGATCTCTATTCTCATAAGTCTATGGTTTCATTGAACCTAAAAATCTCAGCCCAGAAAGGGAAAAAAGACACCCCCTCCCCCATGAAAAAGAGAAAGATTTATTTTAGAAAATAATATACCAAAATTCTAAGACTCCATAGCAAAGGGTGTTTGCAGCAAATCATAAGGAGCCCATAAAGCATCCAAAGGACAAGGCCTGTTGGCATCTAGTCGCACCCATGGCTTCCCTTTCCCACTCCAATGTAACAAACTGACAGGACCAGGATGTAAATCTCTACATAATCCTCTGTAATTGTCTCCTCCAAGCCCATGTTGGTTCCATCTATGATCAACAGGCGCTATGTTCCCTGCAAAGACCAGCAAGAACGGTGGCAAGGACCCTAACTCATAGATCCTCATCCTCTTTTGAAGCTCCATCCATTCTATAATCTTTGTAGTGTAATCTCCTTCACGCCATCTTTGCAAGTCTATCACCATTACCCCAGTGTTGAAATAACAAGCTTTGCGCCCAGCAAATGTTAAAGATAATGTAGGGTTTGACCAGAAAGTTGGGGTGAAGTAGGAAGTGAAGTTGGCGTTGCAATACTCAGGTGCAGCTAAAACAGAGTGGTCGCCTAGTGGGGTTGCGGCGAGTTTAGCAATGTCATCTACGAGGACGAGGTCGGAGTCTAAGTAAACGACTCGGTGTAGACATGGAGGGAGGACGTTGGCGAGGTAGTTGCGGGCGTAGTTGAGAGGGCAGTCGAGTGCTGAGCGGATGGAAGTGGAAATAAGGCCCGACACAGCGGAGGAGTCGTAAGGGTAAATTTGGAATTTGAGGGAAGGAAAAGAGCGGGAGATTATGCGGCGGAGGTGATGGTTGTTGGTGGTGGCAGAGGCAATGAAGTGGAAGAGGATGTTTTGAGGGCAAGAAGAGTGCTGGAGGGCGGATAAAATGGCGGCCATTGAGCCACGTAAGTAGGCGACGTCAAGGGTCATTGCCACATGAACAGCTTCATCAGAGCACATTTCATTAATGCCACTTGTTTCAATGGAAGGGCAGGTTGGAGAGTTATAAAATTGTGGAGCTTCTTTGAATCTTTGATAACCAGTGCTAGTAATAGCGGCGGCACGGGTAGCATTGGTGGCCGAGATGAGGAGGAATAGGAAGAGGAGGTGGTGGTGGTGTCGGTGGAGATGATCCTGTGGTGAAATTAATGCAAGTTGAGGCATTTCTTCTAGATGGGAAAGGATGCGGATGTAGAACTTAGAAAGATTGTGGCTTTTAAACTTTTAGATTGGGGCCGGGGAGGGTACACCTATTTGAATTCTACACCCTTTGTCTTTGAGCCCATGTTGGCCGAAAAAGGTTTTTCAACCAATTTCAAGTCTTCGGATTCACATTTCTTTCTTGCATTTTTAAATTTACTCTCTCATTCATCTTAATTGACATTATAAAATGGAATAAAGTTCACTTGCAATTTTTTTTATTATAATTTTGCAATTAATAAATTTAAAAAAATTTTATATAAAAAATGTACTACTTAAAAATATAGGCTATACTTAATTTTTTTTATAAATTTTGCACAATATTAAATTATAATTAATTAATTACACTACAATAATTATATATGATATATTTTAAAAAATTAATAGTGTGTAATTGGTATTCTAATGGGTGTAATTAGTTTTAAATATGCTAACAAATGAAATCTTTGCAAGATAAAATAAAATAAAAGCCACATCATCCCCTACACGTAATTGGAAGGTGAGTTGAGAGTTGAGACCAACAAAAAAATGCCACGTAGCTGCAATATGTGGGCCCATAAAGTGCCACCTAAGCAAGACATAGTTACCAAACAGAAAAATTGGATCCTGGCTTGCCCCTTGGTAGAAAGTTTATTTTGAATTAACAAGAGATAGGGACATGGAAACAAGAAATTGGTGGAGAGTGCTTCTCTTAACTACACATTTGCCCTCATCTCTCTCCTTATCTAACTTTTGATTGTGTGACCAACTTATGACCTTGTTCTTGTTGCTTAGATGAAAAAGAAAGGATTACGTTAATGAATATTTATATATAGACATTGGTTAATAATAATTAAAATATTAATTCCTTTAAATTTATATTTAATGTATTGTTAATGAGATTTTGGTTTAATGATAATGAATAAACCTTAAAATTTTGAGGTTTTAACTTCAAGTTCCACTATATAAAAAATTTGATTGTCTAGTTATGTTTTAATTTATTAATTGATTACTTGGTTATACATTATATATAAATGTAATAGTTGATTATAATTATAACTTCTCTTGTATTTGTTATTTCATAAAGTAGAAGATTACAAATCAATTACTATTTTAAAAAATCAAATTTAATGCATTAGTTTCATTAAATTTTTTTTTAAAAAAACACACATTAATTACAAATTTTTTCTTAAATATTAGATCAATCCATGCATCTAAACACCCCTAACATTTCCCAAAGAAAAATCTCATGTAGTTTTCTTATTTTGAGAAAAGAAATGCAATTTGGCCATAGATTTTGGTCCACCATCTTCCATAATAATTTTCTTATATAATAGTATATAATATAAAAAAAAATCATAGCTTGTCATATGGTCAAAGATCCAAGCAAACTCTTTCTAAGTTTTCATTAATTTCATCTTTCTCTTATACCCCAAAATAGCCAACAAGCCCTTCTATTTTCCTCTTTGCTTCTTATCCAAATCCAACTATATATGACATATTAAGCTTGTGTACGTATGAATATAGTTGCGAAAAGCTATAAATTTTTTTTTACAAACGAGGCCGTATGGAGATAAGGAATAAATTTACTCTTTTGCTTATGTGAGCAATCTTAGTTAACTTTTAATCTTTCAATTGAAGCAATTTTACCATTATACTTTTATTTTGGAGCAAATTTATTAATGTACTTCTAATTTTAGAGCAAACTTGGTCAAAATATAATGGTTGAGAAATATTTTGTAAAATATTTTATTAAAAACTATTTTATAATTCAAAAAATATCTTTAAAATAACATGATAGAGAAAAAGTGTACGGTCTACTAAAAAAAATATGATGTGTGGTACTATATTTAGTAAAAAAATGTCATGATGAAAGAAGAAAAAAATAAAATAAAAAATGGATTATGTAGCATTATATTTTGTTAAAAATGTCATGATAAAAGAAAAAAAATTAATAATAAAAAGAAAATTTCGTATTTTAGTTTCATGATTGCTTTTTCCCTACCAAATAATTTTTAAAATTATTTTATATACTGTGAAACAGTTTCTAATAAAAATTTTACTGAATATTCTTTAATTATCTTAAAATTTGAAGTATAATGGGAAATTTGCTTCAAAATTAGTTGAAAATTTGGTGATATATTTTGAAATGCTCACATAAATACAGTGATAAATTTACATCTATTCCAGAAATAATTATATGAGTTCAAAAGCAACTTATTCATGATCATTTATAGCAATTAGCTCAAACATTCAATTCATCAGGACATTTTTTCACTCTCTCATCAATATGTTCAAATATATATAAATTACTATGGAATAAAAGATGAATTTATCAACATTGCTTGAAGAATAATTGATGCATTAGTTGGTGATACTCAACTTATAGATCACCATATATCTCAAAGAGAGAATTGCTCATTTTTCATGGGAAAGGGACACAATTTTTATATATCAATTTGGATTTCAATTTCGTTATGAATTTAACACTTACCGGGTTAAGAATGGTTGAGATATCATTTACTTGCATAAATGAGGTTTCTCAAATTACAAATTGACTTAGCTAATGAAAACTTGAAACTAGGGTACTCCAAAATAGGAATTTAATTAAAATATAATTTCTTCGGAGCTTAATTTCTAACAAACCAAAATTTAAAAAAAAAAAAGAAGTGGATGTTTATGTTAACATGAAGAAATCAAAAGAAGGAAAAGAAATGGAAAAAGAGAGGAAACATGCATATGTGAACCCTCAAGTAAGTTATTTGCCCTTATCAACAGAAATGTTGGGAAATGCATGCTTTCCCTTTCTCATTATTGGAGTTTCATTGAAGCAAAAAAAGTTTTAAACCAAACATGCATGCATGTGCTGCACGTGACAAACTCTCTCCCAGCCTTCTCATTAGTGTTCCCTTTTTATTTTCTTTCCCCTTCTAATTTCTTCTTTGCTAGAAAAAGTTGAACCCCATGCAACACTTTTCAAGTGATCGGCAATTTTCTGCTGTGTCGGCACTACTGGCTATCACAACTTAGTTTTGAAAATTAAGTTTTATCAGTAACGTCATATGAGAATTCGAATCCTGTTTTTTTCTTTTTCAAACTTTTTTTCACTATGGATTGACAAAATATATTCTGTGTTGATAACCAGGGCCACACGGTTTGTCACCGACAAACAGCAGATGATGGGTGAAGAGAGATAGAAAAGAAGTAAAAAGAGTCGGCTTCAATCGGTAATCCCAATAGTCTCTATTCTCAAGCTAGCATTGTCTGTTTGCTATATATTGACATTACAATTTTCATATACGCGGCATCTAAGTCGAATATTTCGTAGAGGTTTAGATTTTTTATTATATATATTTTTATATCTTTTGCTACCCTTTTCAATGTAGTAATAAAATAACATCAAGTGCGAAGCCTTTTATAAACAAAACATAGGTTTTTTTTTCTTTTTTGGCCATGAGAAACAAAATAAAGTTCAAGTTCTACAATTTTTATATAGTTTTCAACATTATTTAGACCTTTTAGCTAGTGAATACCATAAAAAGTTCATGATGTTAGCAATTTGATTATGAGAAGTATTCGGGT
Organism: Durio zibethinus; assembly: GCF_047325235.1. NCBI lineage: Eukaryota > Viridiplantae > Streptophyta > Magnoliopsida > Malvales > Malvaceae > Durio > Durio zibethinus. The sequence goes on from NC_143171.1 coordinate 6,931,051, forward strand.
TAAAACAAAAGAGTACTATTGAAAGGTAGGATCAATGATTAAAAATCAGATCGGATTGACGATGAAATCGATGGAATCAAGAATCGAAAGTTCAATAAAACAGAATTAAGTTTTAATGACCATGTCAAGAATCGGTTGAATCGGATTAAACCGATAATTGAAACGGTTTTAGAAAGTGGTGGGATTTTATTGGACCGATGAATTAAAGTTATATCTCTGCCCTTACCGCCCGCCTGCATGCTGAATAAATTCATATTACTTTGACAAGACAAGTCCGCCAATGTACAGTCCATTTAAGTGACTTTCCATTCAAGAACTAGTTTTTTTTTTTTGGGGGGGGGGGGTAGGCATTCAAGAACTAGTTGCAGTTAGGCATAAATGCAGCATAATAAATTTGGTTAGGGCCCCTTGAATCATATATATCAGAATATATCCGTACAATTTAAAGATACAGACAGATACGAAACTACAAGTCAAAGAAAAGACTCGAATTTAACCACACAGTGTAGCAGAAGACATGGAGATCGGCAGCCCCCAAGAATTAATTCAAAATTCCCCGGTCCTTGCGACTGATTTTGACACGGTTTGGAATACGAAATTTCTACGAATATCGATCCAATGTGAACCAGCTGACTAGTTTTGTCAAATACTGTGACAGAACTCAGTCTTTTAAGCTTGATTAAAAGAAAAGAAAAGAAAAGAAAAGATCAATTAAAATTGCAAAGAAAGGCACCTAAAAGCAAAACTTTTACGCAATTTGATGGTTCAGATTCAAAATAATTAGAGAGTACGGCCGCTTTAATAGGTATATTTTTTACAGGTAAACTGAAAAAAAAAAGTGACATTTTATCGGCCGCAAAAGTGACACTTTTCTGAATATTATCATGGTGATAAAATGAAGTCCAACTGATTAAAGTCGGATTCGGGCACAAGGCTGCTTTAATGCTTTGCATTTTATCACTAAACTTGTGCTATGCTGCAATGTTCTATAAAAACCGAATCGCAAGTTGAACCCATGGAAGCTCAAAGATTAATCTCCGATAGAAAAGAAACTAAGAAATGTTTTTCCAGCAGGCTGCCTTTGACGTGTAGGCTGAGGTTGAAAACTTATGGTCCATGAGAAAATAACCCTTGACAAGGGCAACAGACCCCTTAACCATCGTGTGATCGGAGGCAGTACTTTTCTGTATCAATAGTGCGGGATCAAGCGTTAGACTGAAGCTGTTTTGTTAGGAGCTTCTCAACGACGACAATAGAAATCTAGAAAGTGAATTCTAAGCAGTAATTCCTAGTGCAAGGAGTAATCTTTTGATTTCAAAGGACCAACTTTAATAGGATTTCATTTTCTCCATTCCTGAGAGATAACAATAAATATGTTCCAGAAATTCTTATTACCAAGGCCATTTTTCGATGAACGAATCAACTGAGCTATTACGTATTTCCCTGCCCTACCATGTGGAAACGTGCATGCTATAACATCAGAACCATCAATGATTCAACAAAATTGTGGCTGAAAAGAAACTCCATATTTCAATATTAGTTACTTGTTTGAACGCGAGCGCTTATCATATTTCTCGAGTATTAGAATTGGATAGCACCAAAGTATAAGGGGAGACACCTAGCTTTGAAGAACATGGAACTTTTGCAGACAGATATACAAGCACTTCGGACAGCGCAAAAATACCACACAACTTTGAAACATTTTTGGGCTGGCATTGCTAGCAGCAATAATGTTCACTATCGTTCAATTTGTTTTTAAAGGCACTCCAATTCGAGTCTATTGCTCGATATTGGTCCATAAACCAACGTCCCCTTCCTTTAAAAGTAAAAAACTAGAGGTTTCAGTGCCAGACGCAAACTCATGTTCAATATGGTTATCTGATGAATCCAGGATGTCCAATAATTGGCTAATCGGAGGCATGTATCCATGTTCAACACCTATTGTGTCCAACCAAAGATGTCCAACAATTGGATTGCCCAAAAGAAAAATACCAAGTAAAATTTAGCTGTTCCTTTTAATGATTCTAACATGATTCACACCAAATGACAATTTAAGAATGTCTCAACATTTGATCTGATATACCGCCTGATCATGTTTGACTTTATAATGATCTATAAGACTTCGGTTAAACGAATTCCAAAACCTTAAACTAGCTATTAATAAATAGATCCACTGATGTTGAGGAAGTTTCTATTATCAAAAAGGTATGTTGGAGAAGGTGAAGCCATACAAGGACAACAAAAAAAAAAAAGAAAAAATCGTCAGTGCAACACCATATGTGGACTATAGCCAAAGGAGATATAATTTGCGAACCTTAAAAGGTGCCAAGATAAAAAATGTCATTCTCCCCACCATTGACAACAACATTCTCAGGAATGTCACCTGATTCAAACTCGGTTATTGGACAAGATGATACACTTTAGCATACGACTTACTAGAACATTTCATTTTCACATATAGAGGAAGAAGAACCAGTTTTCCATGCCACAGTATAATAGGCTATGCACAACCACTTCTTCAACTGCTAGTTTTTCATTTCATTTTCACTTATAGAGGAAGAACAACTAGTTTTCCATGCCACAAAGTATAATAGGCTATCTACAATCACTTCTTCAACTACTAGTTGTGATTATATTCTACCAACCAGCTACATATGGAACAGCCAAGCAGCCAATCGACACAATGTCTCCATGTATGTATATATATATATATATATATATATATATATATATATATATAACCTTCACTTGTTTTATTTTGGAAAGAGAAATTAACACTGGTGTAAGTTGTTGCAGATGCTGATGCTAAATGGAACAAAAATAACAAAGTATCATATAGACGACTTTTTCTCAAGCCAAAACATAATTGCCAATGCAGCTAACATTTACACAGAGACAGACACTAAACAACCGGCACTGAGGGCTTAACTGGCAAACTATTTCACCAACAAAGCAGAGCAAGAACCACAAAGACCCCAATCAACAAAAGAAGATTTTTCAAAACATTGTCTGCCTGCTGTCCCCGAGTAGTTGGCTGGGGAAACCCTTGAGCATGACCAACATGAACTGTATTGAAACCATGAGGAAATCCAGAGGTTGTTCCATACACAGTGGCATCTGGAAATCCATGAGACTGAATATTAAACAAGGATGGCAATAGGCCTCCAAAACCCATTGTGAAGTTACCAATCCTTGCAGTGGCCATTGGAACAAACCCCCCCATCGATCCAAACCCGTAATTGGCAAACTGATTTCTTTCTGGGGGAGGAGGAGGAGCAGTTGCCGGTCTTTGCCCTGCTGGACGATTTGGGATTTCTATGCCCGGATATGATTTTGAACGTGGATCAGTCTGATTTTTACCCCTGCCATAAAGAGGAACGAGTTTTTCCTCTTCTATGAGGGCCTTGCAAACCGGGCATTCTTGACAATGCGAGTGATGGTGCAACCATCTGTATAGGCATGGCCAACAGAAGAGATGACCACAAAGAGTGATGATCGGGTCTTGAGCTAATTCGAAGCAGATATTGCATTCGAAATCACCAGCATCACTACCCGAGCAAGAAGGACTTGGGGGCGGTATGCTTGTTGATTCCCCAAAACCACTGGTCATTCTCTATATACCTAACATAAAAAATCAACAGAATCATAAATAAATAAATATATAATCATTTGGGAAATACACAATTAAAAAGGCAAAATGAGAAATCTAAAAATTCAAGTTATGGAATCAAAATCACCACTTTCAATCAACCAAATAAGCTAACTTCAAAACCCAATTCCCAGTTTTTTTTTTTCAAAAAACACTAGGAAATTTGAGATGCAACTAACCATATAACGATAAAAGTCCTAAAAATCGAATCTTTCTGAATATTTCATCAAATTATCCCGCAAACGGCATTAATCAAAAACCAATCCCAACAATTTTATTAGTCTAAAAAAAGAAATCTCAAATCTAAATCAGAAAATAAATCAAATAACAATCAATTCAAAACTCAGGAAAAAAATGTAAAAACAAGATCGCATATATTATAAATATAATCAACAAAATATCAAAATTAAGATCCAAGAATTGGGTTAAAAGAACTAACCTGAGAATTGAAAGAATGAAATGGATCAGTTTTTTTTTTTTTTTTGTTAATTGTTTGGGAAGGGTTGAGTCAAAGGAGATAGCAATTGATGGGAAGTTAGCAACTCGGGAAAGATTCGAGGGTTTTCCACATTTTCCTTGTTTTTTATTCTAAAGCCGAAGGAATTGAAGATTATTTGTTTATTATTTATATTTTAAGAAATGAAAAAGAAAATCAGTTACTGGGACAGTGGGGACACGTTGTATGTCTCATACTTTTCGCTTGGTTTTGGAATTACCTAAGCATTGAGAAAGTAAGGTACGTTTGCGTTTTGAATAAGTCATAAACAATTATCGCTTTATATTTAAAATTTATCAAAATATTACGTAGAGATCATATTTATAAGTGATAAATTTTTATATAATTTTTAATTAAAATTAATATTATACATATAGGCTAATACTTATCAATTTTGAGCAAAAGTGATATATTTGGATTAATGTATCGATTTGTTTTCCGTGTTTATTCATATTGATTGCTTTAAATTGTACAAATTATATCAATTAATAAAAAAATATTTTTTGAATTTTTTAATATTTTTATTTGTTTTATTTTTAATTAATTCTTAATGCTTTTTTTCATGATATTTTTATATTTTTATAATTTTATCTAAAATAATATATATTTCAAATTATGTTTTTATAATATTTTTATATTTATTTAATTTGAGGTTTGAAATTTTTGGATTTTAAATTTGAATATAAACTTATAAGTGTGTAATTGAGATGTATTGGTACATGTACATGTATTTTATTGGTAAAGTATTAGGTAATGTCGGTAAACTCAAAACGATATGCTAAAATAAACATACTGTTATGCCTACAAAAACACTATTGACATCTTTAATTGTGATAAGATCATTATAATATTATAATAAAAAAATATTGTTAATTAGATGAAAATAGAAAAATAATTAGAAAAAAATTTTAAAAAATTTTGTGAGTTAGTATTTGATTGGAAGAAATAGATTGAATTTTTTAAAAAGACTTGAGTAGATTTGACACTACTTTTGCCAATAAAATTATTTGCCTGTGAGGGTGATTAAAAAAGGGAAAAGGAATAGAAAAACACCCAACCCAATAATTAAAATAATATTCGTTGGAATATTGCAAAGTAAGTTAGAATTAGCAAACGCTGGGGAGTCTTCCGAGAGCTATACTCTGTAGAAGTAAGTCAGTCTTGTAAGTGCAAGTGGGTAGATCTCAAGGCAGCTTGAAGGTTGATCTTTGAGGTTTAGTCGGTTTACAATAGAAGGAAAGAGAGTCAGCACATTTACTATGAGTACAGCAGAGGATCTAGACTATTTCTGGCAGAACCTACCTCTAACAGAAGAAGAAAGGGAGGGGGTTGAAACAACTATGGTTGAAACAAGAAACAAGGCAGAATGAACGGAGGCATGGATGGTTACTAAATTGCTTACACAATGATCGTTCAACAAAGAGGCAATGAAAACAACGTTGAAGCTGATATGGAGGATTGCAAGGGATGTGGATATAGCAGATCTGGAAGACAATTTATTCCTGTTTAAAATCTCCTTAATGGCGGACAAAATGAGAGTTATGGAAGGATCTCCATGGAGTTTTGACAAACAGTTAATTTTATGTAGTAACTACAAGGGGGAGCTAAAACCTGAAGACTATGTTTTCTCACAAGCACTATTCCAAATTAGTGTTAATGGCCTGCCTGTTGGTATGAGAAATTAAGAGACAACAAGGAGTATCGGCAACAAAATAGGTACTTTAACAATGATGGATTAAGCCTGGAGAATGGAGTTTGGGCAAGATTTCTGAGAATTAGGGTGGAAGTGAATATAACCAAGCCATTAAATACGGGGCTAGGAACGAATGAGGCATGGGGCAGTCTCAGCTACAAGAGATTACCTAGCTTCTACTACATATATGGGAGCACGTTGACGATGACTGCGAGAAAGGAGGATAAGAAGAGGGCAATGCAAAACTGATGGCTTAGCAATATGGAAGTTGGCTCAGAGCCTCACCGGTGAAGAATAGACAAACAGCATAAGAGAGAAGACCAATAAGGAACGGACAAGGCATGAGAGAGGGTGATCGGGCTAGTGGTAGTACGGTCACGATGGCGACAGCCGGCGAAGGGGTGGCTCGGAGGCCAAATATGGCAGGAATTAGTGATAATCATAAAACGCATGATTTGCGAGATAGATCGGTTATAAGATCTGGATTTTGTAAAGGAAATCTTGCAAAACAACGTAACAGGTGGAGCCAACCAATGATGGCATCAAAGCATGTAGATCCAGCTGGTGAATTGGGCTTAGGAAACAGACCAATTGGGGAAGAATTAAATTTAAGGGCTATAGGAGTATAGGACTCTGGTATATAGGGGAGCCCAAAAGAAATGGGCCATAGAGATAGGAAGGGAGACATAAATCCCATAGGTCTTGTACTCACAAAAGCCCACCCATTTCAACAGGATTTTAAAAAAATGCATAAAAAAAAACATAGCGTGAAAAGAGTATAGAAAAAATAGAGAGGGAATTGGATTATGGGATTACTATGAGTGGGATCGAGAAAGTATAGTAGATGGCACATATAAATATAGTAGCAAATAGAAAGTGTTCAGTTAGGTCGAATAAACTCACATCGATTAAAATATCTTAGCTCCGTCAAAATGACTCATTTTGGCTAAAATAGCTCACCTTGATTAAAAAAATCATCTTGATTAATTATTTTCATAAAAGCTTAACTAAGTTACATCGATCAAAAGAACTTAGTTTGGCCAAAAGAGCTTAGCTAGGTCGAAAGAGCTCATCTCGACCATTTTAGTCAAATAGCTTATCTTAGTAAATTGCAAACATAAAGGCTTAATTGGGCTACCTTAGCCAAAGTGATCAACTTGGCTACAATAGCTCAATTCAGCTACAATAGCTCAATTCAACCACAAGAGCCCAACTTAACCAAAAGAGCTAATCTCGATCACATCGATCAAAAAGCTCATCTTGGTGAATTATCTCCATAAAGGTTTAGTTGGGCTACCTCAGTTAAAAGAACTCAGCTCTACCAAAAGAGCTTATCTCGATCAAAAAGCTCATCTTGGTGAATTGTTTTCATAAAAGCTTAGTTAGGCCATCTCGACTAAAAGAGTTCAACTTGGTCAAAAAAACTCAACTCTATAAAAAAAAAGCTCATCTTGGCAAAAGAGCTTACATTGATCAAAGAGCTCATTTCGATAAATTACCTTCACAAAGGCTTAAATCGACCACTTCTATTAAAAAGCTTAACTTTACCAAAAGAGTTCACCTTGATAAAAAAAAAAGCTTACATTGGCCAAAGAACTCATATTGAAAAATTGCCTTTATAAAGGCTTAACTAGACCCCCTCAGCCAAAATAGCTCAACTCTACCAAAAGAACTTATCTCAACCAAAAAAGCTTACCTCGATCAAAAAGCTCATCTCAGTAAATTACCTTCATAAAAGCTTAGCGTGGCTACTTCAGCTAAAGAGCTTATCTCGGTCATTTTGGCCAAAAAATTCATCTTGATAAATTACCTTAATAAAAGCTTAGCTGGATCATTTCGGTAAAAAAAGCTCACCTCAACCGAAAGAGCTTACCTCGATCAATGAGCTCACTTTGGTCAAAAGAGCTTAGGGCAGTTCGATTAAATTTCTTAAATAAAGTATTAACTCCACCAAATTTCTTTCATAAAGGGTTAGTTTAATTAAAAGAACTTAGCTCAGTCAAATTTTATTAATAAAATATTTATTTTGCTAGCTTAATAAAAAATACTCAGCTCAACCAAAAGAGATTAGCTCAGCTAAAATAAATTAGCTTAGTCAAAAGAGCTCGACCTAATCAAATTTCATTGATAAAATAACAGTTTTGCTATATTTTCTTAGCAAAGGATTAGCTCAATCAAAGAGCTTAAATTGACTAAAAAATTTCAGTTTGATCTAATTGCTTAGCTTAGTAAAAAAACTCATTATAACAAAAGTTGCCTTCAAAAGAGCTCACCTTGATAAATTTTTTTTCAATAAAGCTTCACTTAGCAAATTTATCTTTATAAGAGTTCAGATTCACCAAATTCACCTCGATAAAAATTATCTCGGCATAAATTCATCTCGATAAAAATCACTTTGGCACATATTCACCTCGTTGTAAATCACCTTGGCACAAATTCACTTTAGTATAAATTTTTTCAACACAAATGAATTAAGAATCTTATTATAAAATCTATCAAGTATCACATCGATTATTAGGTAACTAACTTAGACAATGTAAATACCTTCATATCTACCGTCTATTAACCTTGACCAAAATTAAATAATTAGTAAACAAAGTCAAACAACTATTAAGATACCAACAATCATCCATGTTTGATAAATCATAAAATGATATCTCATCATGTCGGTATCTTAAACCATCTGTGTCATTAAAAGGTTAGACGACAAAATCAATATTCAAAGTCTAAACTCGAATATATCTTTGAATTTCAACAAACTGACTAAATCCAAAGTAGATCGAACATTTTGGCTCATCCTTCATCTGACTCTTCAAACTATTTTTTGGGGAAACATAATGTTGGGAGCATTTTTTGGTCATAAGGGTATAATTTTCTTTTACCCTAAAAGAGTAACTCACAATTAGACTAGGGGCATTTTGGTCATTTAGTTTGAGATAACTTGTATAAATACTTCCACTCCCTCTAAGTAAAAGAAGGCCAATTCTTATTCAAACTTTCTTATACTTTCCTTAGAGCTTTTCTCTTCAACTTTTTCATTTTTATCAAAAAGCTTATCTTCGAGCTCTTCCCCTCAATCCAAACTTAGCACAAACAAATTTAGGGTGAATAGAGGGAGAAAAGGAAGAATATTTAGTTGTTGATAAAAAATAATAAAAGCATCTATGTACCGAATAAAATTTAGATGAGTTGAGTGATAGTCAAATTGTGATAATTAAAAATTGAAATGAATAAAAGATGAAATGGAAACTTTAGACCGGCCATGAGCAAATCCCAATATACGTAAAACTGATATGGCTCCAGTCTATCAGTGACTTGGTCTAAGGAGTTCAACGTTGTTATATTATACCCTTTTTTGGAAAAAAAAATGGTACCCAGAGCACGAACATGATTGCCAAGCACATGTTAAGATAGTCTTCTGGATTTGCCGTGCCCTTTAACTCGCTCATGACATCTTTAGGGATCACGCAGAGGTCACACGAAGAATATACAAGAATATCAGTAAGCTCGTCTTGCACCACAAGACTCTCTTTTTTGTCATCACTTTCTCTAGTCGAGGTGCTTCTTTTTTTTTATTCCTTTTTGGAATTTCCCTTGTCAGAAGAATTTGACTTTTGGGTAAAAGACAGATCCTAAGAGAGAGTAGTGGATAAAAGCAGCTCGAGCTTAGAGAAAGAAAGATGAGGTGGAAACCTTTCAGGAAAGGATGAGATGTCTAAAAAAATTGATTAAGAGAAGAGAGTAAAAGTAACAGAAGGTGGATGAGATCAAACCCCAAAAGGGAAAATGATCAAAGAGGAAGGATGGTCAGCCATAGAAGATGGATCGACTTGAGAGACGAAAAAAGCGAGTGGATGTTAAGGATTAAAGCCAATCTAAGCACATAGCTTTTTCATGCTCAAAACTCATTCGCCTTTTGCCTGAGCATTCTCTTCATTGTGTTGTTCCCTTTCCTCAGACATTAGGTCGAACTAATAAGTCGTCTTTGCATAGTTATGGCCCTCAATAAGAGAGGAGATCAAGTCATCATCTTGTTGCCCTCGCTAACCTCACCTTGGCTATACTCTATAACTCTCAACCTCTTCAAAACTCATATTAAAGGACATGGTTGGAAATACGTACCGAAGTGGGTGTGGAAAAAACTTTGAAGGCTAGAAAGTTGTTGAGATCAACAATTGTAGGTAGGATTAAGAGCAAAGAAAAAAATGTGAAAAATTAAAGCCCTACTAGCCTTTATATAAATGTGTTGTAGATTAGATAGACGACACATTTCGCGTCATGTGTTAGAGCATGGGTGAGAAAATGTTTTTTTGACTTTTCACTTTAAATTTTCTTGCTTAAACTACCTCTCACCTCATTTAATGATGTTGGATCAGCCTAACTAGATAAACCTCAGGTTAGACCATTTAAACCAGATAACCATCAAGGGTAAACTGAGCGCCTGGTTCACCTCTAAGGTCTAAAATAAAGGCTCAAATCTAAATTTTTGAAAGAAAATATAAGTCTCACCACGACCAGACGAACTCGAACACTAATATCGTATCACCTCAGACAATTATTACCTTGGCAACATTTAAACTGATTATACACTCAATCCAGAACACACGCTCGAAATTAGATAACCATCAAGTCAGATCGTGGGTCAAAGCTAGTCGTCGTCCAAAATTGACCTCCTTCTACAACATCGACCTTCAACAAATCAAGCTGCCAATCTGTTCTTTTAGCTAAAATGTCCTACACCAGATATATTGGTAATAAACTTAGTGATTTGATGCTTAGATTGCCTGATGGGGGATAAAGTGATATGAGCATTTGATGGTCAAAAGGATATAGTAGTCTTTTTCCCTCTCAAAACTTTCAGTAGATAACCAGGTGTATCTTTATCATTTGTACCGACTTGACCTAATATGATCAGTATCACCTCAGCTTAGTCCTGTCCTAATTATCTCCATACGGTCCCCTCAGCTTACCTATAACTATGAAAACTCAAGCACATTGAAAGCAGGTTCATCCCACTCATTTCTCTCTCTCTTTCCTACTTTATTATCGACTTGATCTTTACTAACTTATGCGTCGGAATACAAACGTAAGAAACACCTTTTGTTTTTGGCTCTAACCGTTCTTCTTTTTTGCATCCACAGAAATACTCTCAGATTAGAGCTTGACACCAACAAATATCTCATTGAACCTTCGTAGCCACTCAAAACACCACATTGACATAGATATTACGGATACAGAGGGAAGAAGATGGAGAATGACAAAGTTCTATGGAAAGGTAGCTACTAGAGAGAGAGGCTTTGCAGGGGATCTGTTAAAGACACTAGGAGGACACAACAATACTGCATAGATCTGTCTAAAGGACTTTAATGAGATAATGTGGAGCAATGAGAGGGAAGAGCGACACGACTAAAAAAGCAAATGGAAGAATTTAGAATGGTGTTAGAGGGGACGGAAGTAAATGATTTGGGATACCAAGGGTTTTGCTTTACCTGGAAAAGAGGGAGGTTTGAACAAAATCGAATTTGTGAAAGACTAGATAGAGCAATGGCTACGAATGCACGGACTGATATTTTTCCACATCATTTGATGAAACAGCTCATATGTTCTGTATCAGATCATAGGCCAATCCTCGTGGACACGCTAGGGACAAGACAAAAGTGGCAGAACAGATACAAGAGGACAAGGAAGACGTTTGACGAAATGTGAACATGTAAACCATAATGTATGGTAATAATAAAAGAAAGCTGGTCAGATGTGGGGTACAAGAAACTAAAGGAGAAAATAGAAGTGGTAATGGATAAACTCAAAGACTGGAGCAAGATGAGATTTCATGGAATCAGTACAAAAATCAAAAACCTGCATGATGACTTAGGCAAAATTCAACAAAGAAGCACAAACGGGGACACGTTGGCAGAGGAAGAGAAATTGAAGGACCGGTTGAACTGATTATTAAAACAAGAGGAAGTCTACTGGAAGTAGTATGCAAGAACAAATTGGTTCTGAAAAGGCGATAGGAACATAGTTTTTTCACACACAGGCGACAGAAAGGAAACGCACCAAAAAAATATATGGGGTGGAGGACGATGATGTAGTATACCTTGAGGAAGAAGGATAGATTTCCAACCAGGCAATGGGATACTTTAGAAAACTATTTAAAACACAAGTGCAGCGCATGTGAATGATGCTATCGAGACAATTATACGTTGTGTAACAAATGAGATGAACGGGTGTCTAGTATCCGAGTTCACTGTAGAGGAAATCTACATGGCAGTGAAACAAATACATCCAACAAAGGCCTTAGGACCCGATGGTATACCGGCGTTGATTGAGAACCAGATGGAGGAAGTACAGATGGATCTAGCAAGCTTTCTTCATTGGCAATGCAGACATGTCCAGAGTGAAGCAAACCAGGCAGCGCATAAACTAGCAAGAATTAATAGCAGTGGAAAGTATGACAAACAGACACTGGTTGAATGAATATCCAGTTGATATAGAAAGCATTGTAATCCATGATGCTATTGACTAATCAATGAAAAAAAAATAGATATTCTTTTCATTGGTGAAAAAAAAATCAATTAAAATGAATAATTAAAGGGAAAATATCCTTTTCTTTGGTTAAAATATTAAAAAGCTTTTGAACTATTTCATTTTTCTTAAATAAAGTTTTTATATTTTTATTGTATCAAAATAAATATTTATACTTTAATTTGTATTTAAATAAGTTTTTATTTCAAATGAAAATCTTATTTATGTTAAGAATTTATTTAGGTACAAATTAAAATTTTAAAGACTTGTTGGGATACAAATTAAAGATTAAAGATTTATTTAAATACAAATTAAAGATTAATCATTTATATAAATATAATAGAAAATATAAAAACTTATCTAAAGAAAATTATAAAATTCAAAGGGTTTTTTTTAATTATTTTAACCCTTTTTTTTCTTTTTGCTTAATACCAGGTTTCATTTTCTGTGGACTGGAGTCACTGGACAAGATCGTTGGACGTTAGTCAGTTTAATGGATTCTACAGGGCTTTTAAAGCTCATTGTTATATGTAATTCAATGAGACAAATTTTGGGTCACAGGTTAGCCCACGTCTTAACGCAACGAAAAAAAAAATTCTTTCGTTGAACTCGTCCAGGCGATGGCATAACTAAATAGATATATATATATATATATTATAGAAAGGTTTCTAACTCAAAATTTATTCCAATGATTCATGTCGTTATGTTTAATAAATTTGAGATTTAAATTTTAATATTTATAATTTTTTTCTCTATTTTTATATTAAAATAATTTTTCTTAAAAAATAATAATAATAAGTAGCCAGATTTGGAAGGTTTGATTAATTTGCTTTAAATGAAACATGTTCCTTTTGCATGACCCTGAATTTCGGAAACAACTTTTTATTGGATTGGCTTTGAGTGTTAGGTCAGTTGGCACAAAATAATACTTTTTTGCATAGGTAAAACTTCCATGCACTCAGCAGAAATTCAGTGCTGTTTAATTCTATTTACTTCCATTCTGTCTTATGAACTTCATAATAACTGCTCTTTGCCCTTTTCTACAACTTAGTCATGATTGACAAGCGCGTTCGATGCCGACGTTCCATAGGTTATGGTATTCTGCAATTTATTTGTTGTTAACTCATGATTAGTGTCATATACAAGTTTGAATGGGAATAAGTTTAATTCTTTTAAAATTTTCTTCATATATATTTTATATTTGTGCGATATGTATTGAATACGAATATTTAAAAAAAATAATAATAATAATATAATACAAGCTATTTTATTAATAAATTATTTTTCTTGTTTAATTCTTATTGTCTTATTCTGGGTAGGTGAAGCAGAAAACTTTGAAGAAAACTATGATTGATTTCATACGCATAGGTCTAACCTACCAATTTTCTTACTGATCTGTCTTTGTTATGTTTTATTAGTCTCATTAATCACCACATAATTATTACAATCCGTTGGTTGGATTTTGCTTAAATTTTAATTAGAGCTTGACCAATAAATTGTCTCGATAATATTAGAGTCAATTCTAAAATTAAAAATTTCAAATCGACTTTTTAATTATAATTCAAAAAGATTAAAAAATTTTAATTGCAACTTAACCCAGGTTCAACAAAAAGGTTTTAATTAGCTTCTGTTTATTTCTGACAAGAAGATGGATCCTGCTTTACTTTACTAACTGTATCAAATACTATAAACTTAAGGTTTTGCCAAATGAGAGAAGAAGCTTCTAAACGTACACATCAGGGCATTAATTCCACGTGCTACCGGTCGTTGGAAATTTGGGCGTTGAGACTTATGAGTACTAAAACCAAAGGCATTACTTTCCAATTTTTTTTAATGACTAAGGTTTTTTTTATTTTATCTAATATATTTTTTAGAAAAATTAATTAAAATAAATTAATTTATGTTGAATTTAATGAATTTATAAAAAATTATTTTTTTTAACATTCTCGAAACAAATTTCAGTCCTATTAGTCAAGGGAGTAACAAATTCACTTATAAACCGACATTCGTTTCTTATTTTCCAATATTTTTCAAAAATTTTGCCAACAAATGTACTTTTTTTTTCAAAACCGGAAAACCCCGTTGAGAAAACGCAATTATAATTGTAAAATAATTTTGCTTTTTTATAAAGTTTTTCCCTTTATATAGTCCACAAACAACAGCCCCAACATTGCCGTCAAAACCATTCAAATTCCAACTTTTTTCAGCCCGTTTTTAATGAAATTTGAACGATCTTAATTCTGACATATGTTTCCTCAACAAGAGTTATTGAAACTTGGATTTGTACATGTTTTTCGCAATGATCACATTCAACAAATGGTGTTCTTTTCTTCTACATTTTGGAAAGCATTTTTCTTTAGATTCAATGAAAAAACTAATCATATTTAACTTGCTCCAACCTGATCGTCATTCCACCTCTCACTATATATTAATGTTTCCACTCAATTCATAGGACACCAATCATTGAGTAACACCATAACTATATATATTAGATCATATTTCGCACGTTGTTACAGATTTAATGCATTTATTTGATATATATGTATTTATACTAATTAATATAAATATGTTAAACTTAAATTATATTAATCATTAAGCATATTTATTTATAATTAATTAGATCATAAATATCATAAATTCAAAAATAATCAAGTACGTGAAAAAATAATTAATTAATTGTAGCTTTTGCAAATGAATAAATAATTATTTATCAAAAAAAAAATTACAAAATGATAGCTACAAGTCGGAAGACGGCCCCCATTTATTTTATAAGCTTTCAAATATTGTTCAAAGGAAATTGCTTGCAAATTTGAAAAAGAAAAAAGCTAAATAGGAAAAAGCTAATATAAATCAAAACAAAAGCACTCTTGAATAGGATATAAGCATTACGCATAAGCATTGATCATTTTCTAATTTTCCGGAAAACTGTATATTTATATATAGTGATTATTACCAGGATGGTGATGTGATATTTTTAATGCAAAAAAAAAAAAAACTTTAATTTGAAAATTAAAAAAAAAGGAAAGATATACCTAAATTTTACGGTTCCAATAATGCCACATGTCCCAACAAACTTGCAATTCACTAACAAAAATTGAAACGAAAAGCAGTTTTGGAGGATATATCGAAATTGAATAGCAAGCGATAAATTGTACTGAAAGATCGTCGGCACGAATTCGTTGAGTTCCTTTGATTGTCATCACGTCTTCTTCTCTTTTTTTTTTTTCTAATTTGGAGACTTCATTGTACAATTATGCACTTCTCTAATTTATCCATGGTTCTTAAAAGAAGCTTTAAACTGTTTTCTGTCTCGATCTAAGGTACTTATTCTGGCCTATTTTTAATTTCGTATGGACAACTAATAGCATCTTTCCTCTCAAAGAATGAGATACTAATTGAAGAACTAAATATTAAAATTTCATTGAATTTTGTCATTGTACTTTTAATTTTATTGATATTTTAAAAAATAAAGGAAATAAAATATTTGACGAAATATTTTGTTAATGCAAATTGTAAAATTTGTCATCTAACTTCTAATTTATGTTAATTTTTAAACAAATTAAAAGTAACCAAATTAAAATATTTTACGGAATATTTTATTAATTATTAATAAATTTTCATCAATTTCAGTATTTTATGTAAAAAGTTCAACAAAATTTAAAGTAAAATAAAAAATTTTAATAAAATTGAAGTACAATGAAAAAAAAAAATGGATGTGGAACCGTAATACAATGATAAGTTTGACCTTAATGGCTTGAAAGAATATCCAAATATATAGCTGATGAAATGGGTCAAATAATATATATATATATGATGAAGGCATTAAACACAGGGATAACTAATCTAATCATATAGTATGTCTTTTTTTACAATGATGCCATGCATGAACCAACTATAAGCTTTTTTTCAAGGGGTTGGCTGTTAAAATAATTAAGCAAAGTAAGAAATCCAAATCATAATTATTTTCTACTTTCTAGCCGACTAGTTTATAAACAAATTAGAGAAAAATATATATATATATATATATTTTGCTGTTAATTTTGTTTGTGGTCTCAAATGAGACTAAGTATGAACATCAGAAAATCTTCAAGCTTTCAATTTTTTTTAACCATCTTAAAAATATTTATTAAAATTAACCATTAATTTACGTAGCTTTCTTTCTTTTATTTATTTTTAAATTTTTTATCTTTCACTCAAATAATGGGTGTTGCATATTCTAATTTTAATAATCTGACTATTCTTGGAGTTAATATATACATATATATATGTTACTTTACTAAATATTCTATAATAGTGAAATTAGTTATTGTTTGACCAAGAAAAAAGAAAAGTAGGTTACTATTCACACATGTAAATTCGACAAATCACACGCCCATCGAATCGATTTCGACCACCTCATACGACAACAAACTCAGTCTCCTAACACCTCAAACTTCATGGCAACCAGAGGTTCCCCCATCCCAATTTAATAATTAATACCCCTTAAAACCTCAGCCCCCACCATTATTTTACCTTAAAAAACCATCACTTTTTTTGTTAATTCACAAAAAACATGTGAAATAGACAGACAAGCTCAATCCCCAACCTCCTGCTCCTCCGATCAGCCGCCGTTATGACCGCCGTTGTCACCTACTACCTCTCCCAACACCCTTCCATCATCACCTTCCGTTGGAGTCATACCCAATCATGGGGCTCCACCTGGTCATTCCTAGTCACCTCGATCGCCCTTTACCTCACCCTCTCTTCCCTCCTCCACCTCTTTTTATCCCTCCTCGTCAAACGTGGCAAGCCCGTTCCGCTCGGTCCAATCCCCGCCCTCCACAGCCTCATCATGTCTCTCGTCTCCGCCGTCATCTTCGCTGGAATCCTCCTCTCCGCCGCCGCTGAAATCAAGGAAACCCGATGGTTCTGGCGCCGTTCTAAAACCCCATTCCAATGGCTCCTCTGTTTCCCTCTCGGAACCCGTCCTTCGGGCCGTGTCTTCTTCTGGTCCTACGTCTTTTACCTCTCTCGCTTCCTCCACATGTTCCGTACAATCTTCACAATCTTCCGAACCCGAAAATTAACTTTTTTCCATATTTTCAACAACTCCATACTGACGATCATGTCATTTCTGTGGCTAGAGTTTTCACAGTCGTTTCAGGTTTTGGCGATCATGTTTACGACCCTGGTTTACTCAGCGGTTTATGGATATAGATTCTGGACGGGAATAGGGTTACCAAGCGCTTGCTTTCCATTCGTTTTGAATTGCCAAATCCTGTTGCTAGGCTGCAACCTGGTTTGCCATGTCGGGGTTTTGATGTTGCATTTAATGAAAGGTGGGTGCAACGGGATTGGAGCCTGGGGTTTGAACTCGATTTTGAATGGGGTTATTTTGTTACTGTTTTTGAAGTTTTATGTTCAGAGCAGAAGAAAATATGGGAAACAAGCTGAGGTGAGGGAAATTGTCAAAGACAAAGATTTGTGAGTGATTTAAGGTTCTTGGGGTTTTTTTGTTAGTAAAAACAAGTTCTGTAACTAAATCGCTGATAGTACTATAACTATAATTAATGATATATACTTCTCCATTTCTCTCTTTTCGTGTGTTAATTATTTACTTGCTTTTTGCTACAAATTCCAAAAAGCCGCAGATTGATATCTGAACCGAAAAGATTTTATCAGCAAATGTTATGTTTAGTGGAATGAGAAATTAATGCAACTGGAGTATCTTTAAAAAGCACATATAAATATAATGGATTATTTTTAATAGAATTGTCCTTAATGGCCAAAAAGTGATTTGTGGGTAAAATATCACATTTGTTGTCCGGTGATGTCATAAATTCTTTTACCAATGATTAAAGATATAGAGGAGCGAGAAAGGAATATCCTATGCTGGCCGCAATTCACTGATCAGGATAATGCTGTATGGTGGAATTGAGTGTTTTGGTATCTCAAATGCAATCTTAGAGGTTCACCTTTTGTGGAATAATAGAAGTGTCAGTATCTTGAGGGAGGGATCTGATCTCACTGTTTGCAAATGGTTGCACATTATATATAGGACACACACCACACTGACTTTCTGTGCAATTTTCAGACTTCAGGTGGAACTGGGTAAGAGAAATGCTTTTATTACAAGTTCCAATTTGTAGTGTGGAAGTTAATGATTTGAACTTTTGTCTTGGTAGCCAATAAATCTTATTTCGTTTTTTTTTTTTTTGGGCCATCAATAAATCTTATTTCTTCAAACACATGGAAAGTACTGAATTTTAGCATTCTCATACGAACGAATGGTAATGAGTGGTGTATCCGTGTCATGAAACTTTGAAGGACTTGGCAAAGTTAAATTTTCCTTCTGTTTCTTGGGAAATACTTGGGGTGAATAAAGGAGAAAGGATTCCTGGTTGAAATATCTTCAGTTAAATGTAAAGTGCAAGTACCGTTGACACAATGTTTCAGCCACAAAGTAATGTTAATTCTAAATTCCAATGCATTTTATTTTTAACTAACCTTTCTCCTAAAAAAAAAAAAAAAACTAGGTTTGATTTTCATAATATGATGGTGATTTGAAGGATTTGATATTCAAGCTATTCAATTTGCAATGGCACAAACTTGGCTTCCATTTGGGCTAATAAGATTAACAAGGAGTCCAACATCTACTGGCACCCAGATCTAGAAAAGTTTGGGGCTAACCAAATAAACTAAACCCTGATGGCCGGAAAACAAAAGAACTACACCCAAAAAGTCCTGACGGATTAATTACATGGCTTTAGTCTTGATTCATTGCAATTCAAGTGGGCTAAGACCATGCTAACCTTTCCTCCTTCCCCATTCTCTTTCTAAAGGGTGTCTTGCCTCAAAACCTGATCAGTTATTCAGTTATCAATTATCATCAAACCCTTCCTCTTTTTCTATTTATTTCCTTTTATACATGTAATGTTAACCATCCCAATATGGAGGAGGCTAATTGTTATATGCTAGCCCATGTTTCCTAATTAACACATTTTCCTTCTTTATTCCAGATACCAAAGGAAAGAAATCTAACCATATATAAGAACATACATAATATACGCTAAATTCTTTGCTTGAAACATATAAAGTAACCCTAGACCAATTAAGTAAATATTTTTAACCTTGAAATACCAGTAATGGAAACGATCCAGTCATAAAATATTGTACCTTCCAATGTGGCGAGAGTCTTTCAATCAGATTCTCAGATGGATTTTTAGTCAATAACTTTAGTTCCAATCTGAGTCCTTGAATTCCACTAAATTTGCCAAAGTTCTACTTACGTTGCTGTTGTTTTCATGAATTCTGACAAAGAAATTTAGACAAATAAAATTTCTTTGTTTTGCAATTAGTAGTATTCATGACTATTGAAAGAGAAAAAGGGCATATTGGGTTTCAAACATACAGTAGCTTCATCTATTGATATTTGATAATGACAAGCACGGCTAGCTGGGAAAAGTGGAAAGTGCAGAAGAAAAGAAAGAAGCAAAAAGAGATGAGAAAAGCCAAACCTATGACGATAGTAAACACTTCGCCCACCCAAAAACAAAGAGGTCCAAATGTGGCAAGAAAGAGAACAAGAAAATATCTATGCGCATGAAGTCATAATTTAGAAAACATAAGAAGCACTTACATGAAAAAGAAAAAAAATGAAATAGAGATAAGAAGCACTTACATGAAAAAGAAAAAAAAAATGAAATAGATGTTTATACAAGAATCAATTTTTTTTTTATCCATTGATCGATCTTTAAGAGAAATATTTCGAAAAAAATTTTTTATATACATTATATTGATGTAGAAAGTGCGCCCTTAACATCATATTTTTACTTCTTAAGAATTAGACACTTGAATATATTAATTTCTTTCATGTTTGAACCATTCTATAATAAGGTTTCATAAAGGAGGTTGGAATCAAAATTACTTTTCACTTGTAGTTTGATGTTATCATTTTCATAGAAGAAAATAATTATTTAATTAAGATTGTCTATAGGCTTCCTCCTCTTTTCCCCTCAACTAGTTGATTCATTGTTAGCAAATATGTTCATTTGTTTGTCTCCAATATTTGCCTACTAGTGTGCGGGTCCATTAGGTTGAAGATTAAATATTTTTTATTTTAAAATATAAAATATTTAATTTTTTATTTTAATAGAAATTATAATTATTTAACTCACTTAATCATTTAGTTTTGAATTGTTTTTAATAAAATGTCACATGTAAAATTCTATAAAGCAATGGCAAGGATATTTTAATAATTTAATATGTGATTAATTTATATTATATTAAAATTTAATACATAATTTTAATTAGAGCATTATAGTAATTTTGAAATAAAATACCACATGCCAACTTCTTGTGAAGTACTCATAAAGACATTTATATAATTATGGTATAAGAAACATTATAGTAATTCTGACCAATTATGATAAAAGAGATATTTTTACAAGTATGGTATGAGAGGTGTTACAGTAATTTTAATTAATTATGGTATAATAGGTATTTTTGTAATTATAGTAAAAAATGATGCTATTGTAATTTCATTTCAATTATATTAGGAGGGACATTTGTACAATTATGATAGGAGGACATTATAATAATTTTAAGTAATTATGAGAAGATGAGTATTTTCGTAATTATGATAAAAATATATTATAATAAATTTAGATATGTGTCAATATTATATCAAATAAATAAATGAGCATTATAGTAATTTTCATGGGAATTATTTTAATATATGTTATTTAACATTTAATAAATAATTTAATAAGGGTATTATAGTAAATTTTAAACAAAATTTCATATGTCAACTTTTTATAAAGTAATAGCAAGGGATTTTAGTAATTTAATATATAGTTAATTTTATGTTAGCTTAAAATTTCATAATATAATTTAATAAGGATGTTATAATAATATTTAAATAAAACGTCACATGTCAAATTTTTAAAAAGCAACAGCAAAAATATTTTAATAATTTAATATGTGATTAGTTTTATGTTATGTTAAAATTTAATATATAATTTAATAGAGATATTATAATAATTTTGAATTAAAATGCCACATATCAACTTTTTATAAAGTACTAATAAAAATATTTCTATAATTATAATATGAGAGATATTATAGTAATTTTTTTCCAATTATGATAGGAATAATTTTTGTAATTTTAGATGAAAGAGCATTGTAATAATTTTAGTCAATTATAATAGAAGAAGTATTTTTTATAATTATTGTAAAAGAGTATTTTAATAATTTTAGTTAATTATAAAAAAAAAATTTGTAACTATGATAAAAAGACAGTATAGTAAATTTGATTACATGTTTATATCATATCAAATAAACAAAAGGTTATTATACTAATTATCAAAATGATTGTTTTAATATATTTTATTAACTTTAAAATAAAATGTCACATGCCAACTTTCTATTAAGCATTTATAAATGTATTTTTGTAATTATAATAAGAGAAGTATTATAAAAATTTTGATCAATTATGAGATGAATGTATTTTTGTAATTATAATATGAAGTTATTTTAATAAATAATTATAAATAATGAGTATTTTAATAATTATAATATATGAGTATAATACTTAATTTGACTATGATCAATTTTTTATTATAAAAAAAGTACTTTGATACTTTATAGAAGAATTTTTTTCATGAATTACCTACATGTGCCGACATGAAATGACCCTGCATGGAAATAGCATGTAGGGAAAGGTGAACCATCCAGTCGGGAAGACTGGAGAAGTCGGTTCATGTCTTCCTTCTGAGGTTAAACAACTCTATAAGATTTGTTCTTTGGTTTATGTTGCTATAAGGCCGCATAACCTAAATTGCAAGTTCCACGTGCTTTATTTATGTTTGCTTGTTGTTTTTCTTATTTCGGTGAAAAAGTGACAATTGAAATTTGTTTTTAAAGCCCTCTTATAGGCACATCTGTTTCTAATTGCTACAAAAATTTGCTACTTACGAGGCTAAAGATATTAACTTCCCCAGCAAGCAAGGGGCATATCTTATTGGATCGATATCCTTTTGGATATGCATTTCGTTTTTCTCATACATTTATTTCTGATTTCTATTCTGAGTATGATTTCATGTTTTTTTTTTAAGGGTTGTCTTTAATAAGCACCTCGAATTTGGATTGGTCGGCAGAATTCGGTAAATTAATTTTACGGTGATAAGTGTAGACACCATTCATATATATATATATATATATATATATATATATATATATATATATATGCTATATTTTTTTCTTTTTCTTTCTTTTTTGACAGCTTTTATGTTGGCCGCCTTTGCCAGCAACTTTGAAAATTACCTGCAACCGCCTTAATTTTAAGCTACCAAAATCTTAAATTTTTAAAGATTTTAGTCTTTCTTTTGCTCTATAAATAAAGTAATGAGATCAACAAAAGAGAGGAGAAGGCTTGCAAAAAAAAAAAACATTGCCAGAGTAAAAAAAAAAGGCTTTATGTGAAAAAAAAAAAGAGGAATCAAAACACAAGCGAAACAAATAGTCCCTGGAATGGGAACCACAACATCGATAAAAAAAATTCACAAAAATAAGAAAAATCAATTTGGCCGAACTTTTCAGGCCAGATTCCTGTTGTTCAAAGTCTTTTTTCGTAAAACTAGACTCAGATTTGGACTTAGGAGGCTAGGAACATTATTTAGTGAATTTTGAGATTTTTTTACGAACGACAAACAGTGGCTAACAACCATCGACAGTAGTCGGCACGGGACAGCAGTCGTCAGATTCTGAATTTTAGAGAGAGAATGAGAGTGTCTGAAAGGAAGAAAAAAAAAGAAGAAAAAAAAACTAAAAAAAAAAAAAAACTGATTTGGCCTTTAAATAGGCCTTTAAAATGACGCTGTTTAGGCAACAAGCAAAATGACATTATTTTAACCTAGAGAATCCGCGCATCAACCAGCAACCCGACCTGGAGTTTGCGTACCCGACTTGGTAACCTGTTCTCCCTTTGACTCTCGATCGGTCCAACTGAATTGGCCCAGACTGACATCGAACCGTCGAACCGACCAGACCAGATTGGTGTTGATTGGACTGTTGATCAGATCATTGACCGGTCTGGTTCAGGTAATTTTTTTATTTTTTGAATTATTTTTATTTTAAAATTTTATTATTGGTATTTATGCATATTTAAAAATTTTAAATTTTGTTAGAACAAATTTTTGTTGAAATAATATAGATAAATAATGAAATACATAATTAAAATTTTTTATACTTTTTGTTTTTTTAAAAAATAAAATAATAAACTTTAAAAATAATAAAAAAATTTAAGGAAAAAAGAAAATTTTTATCCGATGATGAGATTCAAAGGTATTTCGAGTAGTGATACCTATAAAATCTCTAGGTGAGAAGATTTTTTTAAATACTATCAGTATATTGACGTATTTATAAAAAAATTTTAATACAATAAAAATTTTCTTTTTATAAAAATAGTAAATTAAAAATTAACTAATAACTTAAAAAAATGAGAAAAAAAAATTTTATCCGATGACAAGATTCTAAGAGTATTTCGAATAGAAATGCTTTAAGAAATCCTTAGATGAGAAGATTTTTTAAATATTACCGGTATATTAGAATATTTATAGAAAATCTTCAATATAATAAAGATTTTTCTTTTTTTCAAAAATTTAAATAATAATAATAATAATAATAATAATAATAATTAATAAAAATCAATAAAATTTCTAAAAGAAGTAATAAAATATGTGCATTAGCATATTAGCTTTTTTTTTTTATTGTATGCACAACATGGTTTTTATGAAAAATAAATTTGAATTTTCGAGGATGAGATTCTAAAATATTTCAAGAAGCGATGCTTAAAAAATCTCTAGGTGAGAAAAAGTTCTTCTAATGTTATCAACGTATTGAAATATTTTACGAATTATTTCAATAAAAAGGTTCTAATTTATTTTTTTCAATAAAAAATGAAACAATAATAATAAAGGATATAAAAAAAACTAACAAATGAAAAATCAAGGAAATTATTTTCAAACACTGAAAATAAGATTATTTTTATTAAAATATATGGATAACACGTAATTGATTAGTACCATTTTAAACGGGAGTTGTGGGAATGCTAATCCTTCCCCACACGTAACCGACTCTCGAACCCAAACTGTTTTGCAGACTCTTAAATTATTCTTTTAATAAAATTTAATTAATTTTAAGATTCGTTAAAATGATAAATTTTAATATGTGGCCAACGCACCTAGCCAAAAAAGATTAGTGGCGACTCTCTTTTTTGTTTTTTTTTTCAAATTCATCAGACAGACACAAAATCGTGGCTCACAACTTGGCGACTCTACTGGGGACCCCATTTGTTTTTTAGAGTCAAGTCAAAATTAACTACGTATTATCCTCAAATTTTGATTTAAACAATCTTAGTTGATTTTTTTTTAATTCTTATATTATTTTTACTTTTAAAAAAGCCAAACAAATAAAAAACAAACCAAAAAACAAAAAATTTTCATACGTGTTACTTTTTTTTTTCGTATGTATTATTTAAATAAATTAAGAAACATGCACACACAATTACACGATGCATCTCATACATGAGCTTTATACCCGAGCTCCATCCCTTATAGGAAGAAGTAAAGTACCTATGCCATCATGAGGTGATAACCTCCATAATGGCAAACGAAATACTTTCACTCAAATTAAACCATTTTTGTTCATAGCCTGTAATAGGTGAGGATCGAAGTCCCTTACTAATCCAGCATAGACGACAGTAAGGAGCAATTTGAGAACCCCTAGAAAGCTAACCTTAGGTAGAGCCTCGCCCTCCCTCTTGTAGAAAATATCTAAGTTCGAAACGTGCAAGAATACAAAACAAAACAAAAAATCTCAAAACAAAAAAGAAAATTTTTTTTATCTCAAACCACATCCTCACACTAACTCAATTTTGTTTTCCTTTTCTTTTTTCTTTTTACATTAGTCACATAATACAGTTCTACATCAAGATATTTGCTTTAAGACATCTTTGTCCTAAGAAGTCTTCATGGATCCCATAGAACTACAGATTTGCTTATCTTCTGTCAGTGTCCCATGTGAGCTGCATAATAAAGTACATGTTTGGTCAAAAGAAGCCCAACAAAATAGTGGAGATTACTTGCCTACTGGTTATGTGTTTGAGTTACTCGAGAAAATGCATTTAGATCTCACGTAAAATGATTTAGAAGACTTAGCCACTATTTGGGGTCAGTTAAATGAAAAAAAAAAAAACTTCTACAAGAAGTACGAACATATTGCATCTCTTATTTCGATAGTGATACATGAAGAGTTGATTGGGGCAGCTATACAGTTTTAGGATCCGTCTTATAGATGCTTCACTTTTAATCAAGAAGATTTGATGCCAACTATTGAAGAGTATTTGGTTTTGCTTGGGATAAAAGTACAATGTTCGAATAAAGTGTTTACTCGAAAGCCAAAATAAGGTTATCGTAAAAAGTTAGCCAAGCTTATGGGGGTTAAAGTGGAAATCATTGATTCTTTGACGAAGCCTAAAGGTGAACATCTCGGCATTCATTGGGACTTTCTCTGAAACTTTATTTGAGAGCATTTAAATGATGACGAAGGCATGGCTGTGTTTGCTCTAGCATCGTATGGCATGGTAATCTTTTCGAAAACTTTGGGTTACATTAAGATAACTGTGGTAGACTTTTTTGAGCAAATTGAAACCCAAGCAATTAATTTCACATTAGTAATCCTAGCTGAAATCATCAGGTCATTGAATTTTTATCGATGGAATGGAAATGAATGGTTCATAGGGTGCACATCACTATTATATGTGTGGGTTAGAAGTCATTTTAAGTGTGAAAAGAGTGTATTCCTAAAGTCGTATATACGAAACAAAGCACAAATTGAAGAGTTTTATAAAAGTCGATAGCCAACATTGAAGACTAAAGAAGAATGGTCTTTTTTTCACAAAGATTTATCGGGGATAAAATTAAATGGATGGTACCTTGGATGCCTCGTGTGCCTTTATTATATCGTGGAGGAAACGAATAGTGGATACCACTATTAGGGCTATGAGGTGTTGTGAGTTACACTCCGTTGTTAGTGCTTAGGTAATTTGGTGCAAAGCAGTTTGTTCCTGCCATTCATGGCCTGGTCTAGGTAGAATTCATTTACGAGGAACCAAATCCACCAAGAACTTCGAAGCAGTTGATTCAAGTATGGGAAAAATATGAAAAATGATATTAGGGCCTTTCATTGACAAAGTCACCCTTAATTATCAAATTTGAAAAGTGAAGCAGCTCAGAAACTTAGTATTTTCTCCTAATAATGGTTTATATCAATCAGTTAACCTTTCGACAGAAGTGCAGTTATCAGAAGTCGAGCTTATTAAGAAAGAATTAGAAGTTGAAAAAAAAGAAATAAGAAGAGAAAACTTGAGACTTCGTGAGAAAGTGGGACGGTTGAAATATGAAGTAGAGATATAATGGAGTAAATAAGAGAAAGTCATTAAAGAACGGGATATGACCAATAATGATTTGAAAGATCTGCACCAAGAAAACAAGAAATTATAAGTTCAATTTGAAACTGAAAAAGTCACCAAGTCTTACCTCAGTCGACAACATAAAATATATGAGCTTCGAAACGAAATGAACTAATGGAAGGGTAAAGCTAAAAAAAAGTAAAAGAAAGCCACCAGAATTTCTCAAGAATGCCAAAATTATGAAGGGTAAATACTCTACAGCTTCAGCAAGATTGGTGGAATGCAAAAAAAAAAAAATGTTGAAAGCCATGTTCGTAAAAGAGAAAAGAAAGCATCTTGAAGTACTAAACGAAAAAGAATCACTTCACTAGGTAATCCAAGAGTTGGAGCTGTAACTGCAAGATTATAAGAACCATATTTCAGCAATAATAGATGAGTGACAGAGAAAAGAAAAAGATTGGATCTTCGTATGTGATTCAAAAAGAAATACTTGCATGATATGAAGAGCAGAAAAGCTTAGGAAGGTAACAGTATATAGAGTACATGGCCAATCAAGTTTGCAAGATAGTGAAGAAGGCATAAGAGATGGTTGAAAAAGGTAAAAGCATTAAAAAGAGAAGTCAATCTCATAAGAAAATGTGAACAACGACTAATAAACTTTCTAGATGAAGCCAATGATCATTATGAGCAAGTTAAACGCTTTTATGGATATAATTCTAGGATGATAAATCTCATGTAACAAAGTTGTATGAAATTAATGAAAATTTCTAATGTTAAAATTTGTCCAAGAGCAAATATCTTTCACTTGTATTCATGTATCATGTACACCATTTTTATTTTTTTTAAAAAAATAAAATCTTCAACACATGGCATTTGATTTTTTTTAATTTTTATGATAATAAAGGTTCAAGAATAGCTCACTCATTAAAAATTTTGACTCAACCTGCTCGTCATTCATACAACATGAGATCTCAAACAAGAATCATGAAACAGTAACAGGGCAATCAATTTGAAAGGATTGAAAAAGTTAAAAAAAAAAAATTAAAAGAGGATCTTAATAGGATAATGGACATGCTCAAGAATCTGGATAAAGGAAAAGTAGTGGAAGGAAATCCTAGCCTCTAAAAGCAATCACCAGACATGACGAATCCTATATACCCTCTAGGGTTTGAGCCGTGGCTAACCCAACCTTTTGAAGGAATTAGAATTCAAATTCTTATTCCCAAAGGATATTCCAATTTTTATCCAGGAGTGATATTAACATCTGTTCTGAGATAGTTCCAAAATTTTTCTAATCCTGTTATGATGGAAAAACCACCTGAGCCAATCTTGGTTCCTAACTTAAATGATCCCAAGGAGAGAGAAAAGCTAGGGATAAAGATACTTGAAGAAATAGAATATACTAGTGTTTAGAAGAATATGAAGTTATTAGAAGAAAGGCTTATGATCATAGAGGGATTGAATTTTTATGGTTCCACATATGCAACTGAGCTTTGTTTGATCCCAGATGTGGTCATTCCACCTAAATTTAACATCTTTGAATTTAAAAAGTATGATAGAACAAAATACCTAATAACTCATGTCATCATATATTATTGTAAGATGACGGTACATGCTCATGACGAGAAGTTGTTAATGCATATATTTCAGTATAACTGTATGAAATCTGTAGCTCGGTGGTATGTTCAACTAGATAAAACTCGTATTCATTCCTAGCAAGAGCTCACAAAGACATTTTTTACACAATATCAGCATGTCATGGATCTAGCTCTAGATCATCTATCTTTATAGAGAATGAAAAAGAAAGTAACTGAGAGCTTTAAAGAATATGCACAAAGATGGAGAGATATGGCTACACAAGTACAACCTCCCCTCATTGAAAAATAAATAACTGTCTTTTTTGTAAATACCTTGAAAGTACTATACTATAAGAGATTGATAGGTAATGTAACCGAGAACTTTACAGATATGGTGATACAGGTGAGATTATCAACAATGTCATAAAGAATGACAAGCTCGATGCAAGAAAGATAAGTAGAGTAAAAAAAAGTGGAGTTCAAAAAAGAAAAAAAATGAAGCTTAAGCGGTGAACTATATGGGGCAACAATTTAGAGGTTTCATGTCTTACCCTGCACCAGTCTACCAAACCTATTACCCTCTTATAAATAATATTACATCTATTCATCATCCATATCAGCCATACTAGCTATTACCACAACCAGCTTATCCACCTCAGTTTTAATCATCCTTTCGGACACTTACATATTTCTACAACCATTCTGCTACACTTACAAGAGTAAAATAGAGACGTAGTCTAAGTAGTGATCCGAGAGCCCCAAGAACTACCCAAGAAAAAACCACTTTCAATCCCATACCAATGACATACATGAATCTGTACCCCTGACTTGTTGAGAAATATTTATTAACCTTTATTATTGTTGAGCCTTTGAAATCTTTGTTTCTTAAATGGTATGATCCCAATGCACATTGTGATTATCACTATGAAAACCTAAGTCATTCCACTGAGAACTGTATTATTTTAAAGTGTAAAGTACAAAGATTAATCAACGAATGGACATTAAACTTTGAGAACAGCCAACAAGAAACTCTAAATGTTAATGGAAACTCTCTACCAAACCATACCAAACCATTAATAAATGCCTTAATTGATGGGCAAACAAGCCACATGAAGAAAAAGATAGATAAAGTTAATACTATGATGGCTAAGGTGTTTGAAGCTTGGTTAAAGCTGATTTGTTAAAGTCAGTAGAACCTCAAAATTACTCTAAAGTGATTAACTCAACTGAGAGATGTAATTATCATAAAGGTGCTTTAGGACATTCTATCGAAAGTTGTTACCAATTCCATCAAGAGATGCAAAAATTGATGGATATGGGTCGGATAGAGTTTTACAAAGAAAGAGAAAAGTTGATTAAAGCTAAAGTGTCTACCATTGATTCAAAGAATAAGTTTACGCATAAACCAGCAACAATTTATTATGATGAAAATTTGACACAAAGGCTAAAAAAGCCCATCTCCTGACCAGTAGTGACAATTAAAGTTTCTAGCCCTTTTTCATACTAAATTGATAAAGCAGTACCATGAATGTATGATTGTGATGTTGTAGTTAATCTAAATACTATAAATATAATGGGTGTAGGAGGAATAACTTGAAGTGAGAGGTGTTATACTCCTGAAACATTAAAAAAAACTAGAAAAGAGAAAGTAAAAATGGAAGAAGAAGAAGGGAGTCAGAATAATCCTATTGCAGCCTCAGAAAATAAATGTCAAAAGTTGGTCTCTGAGAGTAAAGTTTGTGAATTTTTAAAGCTAATAAAATATAGCGAGTATAGCATGTTAGAACAGTTAAACAAAATGCCAGCTAGAATTTCACTATTGTCATTTTTGCTTAGCTTAGAGTCAAATCATAATGCTTTGCTGAAAGTGCTAAATCAAGCATATGTGTCCCATAATATCTATGTTAAATACGTAAAATAACTTGTTGGCAATCTGATAATTTTAAACTATATATCTTTCAATGATGAATAGGTTCCTCCTGAAGATCAATGAAGTACCAAGGCTCTCCACATTACTATAAAATACAAAAGTCATATATAGGCTAAGGTTTTGATCGATAATGGCTCATCCATTAATGTTATGTCTATGACTACTCTAGCAAAACTACCTGTTGATGGATCTCATATGAAGCTTAGTCATATGATAGTTTGAACCTTCGATGAAATTCGAAGAGAGGTGTTGAAAGACAGAGAAATGCCATTGTAGATTGGCTCGTGCACTTTTAACATGAAATTTCAAGTTTTGGATATCTCTATCCCATGTAGTTACTTATTGGACAGGCTGTGGATTCATATGACAGGTGCTATTCTATCTTTATTATATCAAAAAGTCAAATTCATTGTTATAAAAAAGTTGACATGTATGGCAGGGGAAGAAGATTTACTAATAATTCAACCAGTAAATACTTCTTATATGGAATCGATAGATGAAGCACTAGAATGCTCTTATAGATCTTTCGAGATTGTCAATGCAATCTATATGGTTTAGGGATCTAAGTTATATTCACTGTACTTATCTACGACTACTAAAATGATCATTAAGCAGCTCATCAAAATGGGATGGCAACCTAAAACTGGATTTAAAAAGAATCTATAAGGAATCACGAAGTCGTCAGTCATTTATGAAAAGAAAAATAAATTTGGCTTGGGTTGTAAACCGACAAGAGGGGATAGAATAAAAATAATGAATGAGAAGAAAAAAAAAGAATGGCTAATCTCGAAGGATATGAACTAGAAGCAGAGCTCATAGTTATTTCATACCTTTATGATTCTTTCCATTCTGGAGGATACATCTACCTAAATTCGCTTGAAGCCTTAAATGCAGAATTTATGGAAAAGTTTTTAGAGCTAGCCATTCAAATGGTGGATGATGGAGAAAAGAAAAGTCGAAATGAAGAGCTATTCATGCACCCTTGTCCTTCAAATTTTGAGCTAGATAATTGGAAAATGATAGAGCTACCTGTTATTTTTAAAACTTTTAAAAAGTAATGTACTGTGAAACTTTAAATCTCTAATTGCTCTCTACGAGCGTTAGAGATACTTTGTGATGTATTTACGTTTGTCGTTTTAATAAAAGGCTTAGAAAATACATTTGCATTTCTTTTATTTGCTTTCATATTCATTCATTCAAATTACTTCTCCTTTCATTCTACCTTAATCATTTTTTTGCCATTTCATTTTTGTGTGCCAATGTTCTCTTCATTCTACCCTTCGTAGGATCTTAAATAATGAACACGAAGATAATCATGACAATAATCTCATATTCGATTTTGAAAACTCATTTCATGTTGATGAACTTGATAATGAGAAAGATTCAGATAATTACACACTGCCTTCTAATTTGTTATAGAATATGAAGATAAGCCAATTGAACCCCACTAAAAAATTATCGAATTAGTAAATTTAAGAGACGCTGAGAATGGAAGAGAGGTTAAAGTTGGTACATCTCTTTTACCAATTGAAAGGTAAAAGCTAGAAGAGTTGCTTCGAGAATATATAGATGTGTTCGTGTGATCTTTCAGGATATGCATGAACTCAGCACTGATATTGTAGAGCACAAGTTACCTTTGAAACTAAAATGCAAGTCGGTGCAGCAAAACCTAAGGCACATAAAGTTAGAAATGCTGTTAAAAATTAAAAAAGAGGTAAAAAAGTAATTTAATGTTGGATTTTTGAAGGTGGTAAAATATCTTGAGTGGGTAGCCAACATAATGTCAGTTTCCAAGAAGGATGAAAAAGTAAGAATGTGTGTCGTTTACTGAGACCTGAATAGGATGAGTCCTAAAAATAACTTTTTTTACCCCATATCAATACTCTAATGGATAACACTACTAGCCACTTCATATTTTCTTTTATAGATGACTTCCAGGCTATAATCAGATCAAAATAGCTCGAGATGATATGGAGAACATCACATTTGTGATCATGTGAGGGACGTTCTGTTATAAAGTTATACCTTTTGGGTTAAAAAATACTGGTGCTACTTATCAAAAAGTAACGATAACTCTCTTTCATGACATGATACATAAAAAGATAAAAGTGTATGTAGATGATATAATTGTAAAATCTCGTGAAGGAGAGGATCATGTAGTCAATCTTAAAAAGCTATTTGATAGGTTGAAAAGATTTTAGCTGAAGTTGAATCTGATCAAATGTACATTCGGTGCTAAATAAAAAAAATTATTAGGTTTTATGGTCAGTGAAAAAAAAATCAAAGTAGATCTAGATAAAACACAAGCCATTCAAAACTTATCTCCTCTTTGTACCCCAAGAAAAGTATGAGGTTTCTTAAAAAGATTGAACTATATTGCTCGTTTCATCTCTCAACTTACCTACAAGTGCGATCTTATTTTCAAGCTTTTTGGAAAATATGATTCGAGAGAATGGAATGATGAATGCCAAAAAACTTTTAACAAAATCAAAGAATACTTATTAAATCCACCTGTATTGGTGCCACCAATCTTGGAAAAACTTTTGATTTTGTACTTAATAGTGTATGAAAATTTAATGGGATGTATATTGGGGCAAAAAGATGAAACTAACAGGAAAAAAAGAGTAATTTACTACTTAAACAAGAAATTCACTGATTACGAGTCCAAGTATAAACCATTAGAAAAGATGTGTTGTGCATTGGCCTGGATAGCTTGAAGGCTCTGACAATACATGCTTTATCATACCATTTGGCTCATAGCAAAGTTGGATCCTATTAAGTATATTTTCGAGAAACCTTTATTGACAGAGAGAATAACGCGATGGCAAGTTATGCTTTCAGAATATGATATTGTTTATATGACTTAAAAGGCTATTAAAGGGAGTACAATAGTCAAATTTCTTGCCAATTGTACAATCGAAGATTATGAACCAATGAAATTAGATTTTCCTAATGAAGATGTGATGGCCATTGAAGAAAATAAACTTGTTAGAAAGTCTTACAGAATGTATTTTGATGGAGCTGCTAACACTTTAAGTCATGGTATTAGGATAATTTTGATATCTCTCGATGAACATTATTATCCCATCACAACCGGGTTAAATTTTAATTGCATAAATAATATGGCTGAATACAAGACCTGTGTTATAGGTCTACAAGTAGCAATTAAAAAGAAGATCAAAGTGTTAGATGTATTTAGAGATTCAGCTCTAGTCATCTATTAATTATGAGGTGAATGAGAAATAAAAGACTTCAAATTGATCCCTTACCACAAATACATCTCTGAGCTAGTCAAGCAATTTGAAGAAGTTTAGTTTAAGCATTTGCCTAGAGAGGAAAACCAAATTGCTAATGCACTAGCTACTCTAGCTGTAATGATAAAAATATATGCAAACACTAAGATCTAACCCATCAAGCTAGATGTAAAAGATGTACCAACATATTGTTCAGTTGTCAAAAAAGAAGTTGATGGGAAACCATGGTATCATGACATTATGCAATATATTAAAGGTCAGCAATACCAGGAGCATGCAACAGAAAATGATAAAAAAACCATCAAAAGGTTGGCTATGAATTTTTTTCTTGATAGAGTTGTCATCTATAAAAAGGGTAGAGATCAAGTGCTCTTAAGGTGTGTGAATGCAGCTTAAGCGAAAAAAATTATTGAAGAAATACGTGACGGAGTCTATGGGACACATGCAAACGATCATATAAGGGCTAGACAAATCATGAGAACTAGTTATTATTGGTTGACAATGAAAAGTGATTGTATTGATTATACCAAAAAATGCCATAAATGCCAAATTTATGCTCACAAGATTCACGCTCCTTCAATAGCATTACATGTTTTGGCTCCTCTATGGCCATTCTCTATATGGGGCATGGATGGCATCGGTCCCATCACTCCAAAAGCTTTGAATGGACATAGATTTATCTTTGTGATGATTGATTACTTCATAAAGTGGGTGAAGCTGCATCATATGCTAACGTAACACAATTCGTGGTATACTTGTTCATAAAAAAAAAGATAATATACAGATATGGGTTTTTAAAAATGATTATTTTTTATAATGCCAAAAACTTAAACAGTAAAATGATTAATGAAGTGTGCACTCAATTTAAGATCCATCATCGTAATTCGACACCATATCATCCAAAGATGAATGAGGCAGTGGAGGCTACAAATAAGAACATCAAAAGAATCTTGGAGAAAATGACTGATACTTACAAAAATTGACATAAGAAGTTATCATTTACTTTGCATGCTTATAAAACATTAGTCCGAACATCTACTGGGGCCACCACATTCTCTTTGGTATATGAAATAAAAGCTGTGCTATGGATCAAAGTGAAAATTCTCTCGCTCAGAGTCCTGATAGAGGTAGAGTTAGAAGAAGTAGAATAAGTTCAGAATCATTATAAGCAATTAAACCTCATTGAAGAGAAAAGACTTATAGCATTTTGTTATGGTTAATTATATCAAAAGAGGATAATGAGAGCACATGACAAAAAAATTCATCCCTATCACTTTAGGGAATGAGACTTAGTGCTAAAAAGGATCTTTTCAAAACAACATGACAATTGAAAAAAATGGACACCAAATTTATAGGACCTGTACGTGGTGAAAAAAATATTTTCTGGTGGGGCATTGATTTTGACAGAGATGGATATAGGTGATTTACCTACTCCGATAAATTCAGATGCTATAAAAAATATTTTGCTTAAAAAAAGAACAAAAAAAAGAATAAAATAAAAAGAATAAAAAAAGTGAAAAAAAATGACATATCTGAGCTAAAAACTTGAAAAGGCAACTTGGATGCTAAAGAGAAGCATCATCAAGAGAAGATCTCACAACACAGGGGCAAGTATAGTTTGACAAACTCTAAAGAATCAAAGAAGTCATCTGATTTAGTTTTAAAAAAAGAATTTCAAAATATTTTGTTCATGATTATCTGGTAATCATTATATGGGTATCTTTATTCTTATCTATACACTTATTATCAGTCTAATGAAATATGCTATCTTTCTTTTGGAAATAAGGCCTATTCATTCCTTTATTCTTATTTGATATTTTTGTTCACCTTACAATTGAGTAAGAGAAATGTGTGCCTGCATTTTGTTTGTCTTGAACTTAAAATGATGAAAAAAAAAACAAATACGAAAGATCTCAGCATTACTTTTTAAAAGTTGACAAAAGCAGATAAAAAAAGAGAAGAAAAGCATGATAAGACATTGATGTTGCAGACTTTTGAAAAAGAAAATATTGTTAAAGAAGAATACAATGGTCAGATGTTAAGAATAGATTAGTCATATGGCAATTGTTGAGAATTCTGATAAAAAAGTAAAAAAATGAAAGATTTTGAAAACCTTTTTACTACAATGAATAATTTTAATTGCAATAAATACATTGCATTTAAAGCACTTAGTACATGCATCCATAGTAGTTATAATAAGGACAGAGACTTTTTTTTTCTAATGAAAAATAAGATTTTGATATTCGGATGAAGATAATAATTAAACAAAAGATTTTAAAAGAGAGAAATTTACTTGTTCAAAGATGAGAACTTGGTTTCGAGAACATATAAGATTTTTAAAGTTATTAAATCTTTGTTTAGAGAAGCTTTTTCAAGATGATTTTTAAAGTTATTAAGCCTCTACTTAGAGGAGTTTTTTCAAGATAAAGTTTAAAGTTATTGAGCCTCTGCTTAGATGAACTTTTTCGAGATAAATTTTTAAAGTTGTTAAGCCTTTGCTTAGAGGAGCTTTTTCAAGATAAATTTTAAAATTGTTGAGCCTTTACTTAGAAGAGCTTTTTTAATATGGATTTTTAAAGCTGAATTTTAAAGTTATTGAGTCTCTATTCAGAGGAGCTTTTTAAATTTTCAAAAGTCCTTGAGCCTTTGCTTAGATAAGCCTTTTTAAAATTTTAAAAGTCGTTGAACCTTTGCTTAAAAGAGCCTCTTTAAATTTTTAAAAGTCGTTAAGCCTCCGCTTAAAGGAGCTTTTTAAATTTCAAAAGTTGTTGAGCTTTTGCTTAGAGAAACTTTTTAAATTTACAAAAATGTCGTTGAATCTCTGTTTAGAATAGCCTTTTAAATTTTTAAAAAAAAAATTTATGTTCAATGTTTCTTCTTTCTGAATAACATGGTTGTCTATTTTTCTTTGCTTTATTCCTTATTCTCGGAAATAGGTAAAAAAAAAGGCAACTATAGACACTATTTTTTTATATTTTTTTCTTTTTTTTGGCAATTTTTCTATCGGTCACCTACAGTTGCCAGTGGCTCTAACAGCCATTGGCAGCTGTTCTGACAGCCAGTGGCAGCCCTAATCTTAGGCCACCAAAATCTTAGATTTTTTGAGATTTTGGTCTTTCTTTTGCTTTATAAATAGAGCAATGAAACTAGTACGATAAAGATGAGGAAGGCTTGTAAAAAAAAAGAAAGATAAAAAAAACGCTGCTAGAGTAAAAAAAAAGAAAAGGCTTTCTATGAGGAAAAAAAGAGGAATTAAAACACAAATAAAACAAATAGTCCTTAGAACGGAACCATAGCGCCAGTAAAAAAAAACTATAAAAATAAGAAAAATCATTTTGGCCTAACTTTCCAGGCTAGATCCCCGCTAGCCTTTTTTCGTAAAACTAGGCTTTGATATGGACTTAGGAGGCTGGGAACATTTATTTGGTGAATTTTGAGATTTTTCAATAACCAACGAACAATGACCGACAACCATTTACGATGATCGACACGGTGTAGCAGTCATTAAATTCTGGGCTTTAACAAGAAAGGGAGAGTGTCTGAAAGAAAGAGAGAAAAAAAAAAAGAAAACTAAAAAAACAGCTGATTTGGCCTTTAAATAGGCAACAAGCAAAACAACACCGTTTTAACCTAGACGATTCGCGCATCAACCCACATCCCGACCTGGGGTCTACGTACCCATTCGGTGACCCGTTCTACCTTTGACTCCCGATTGGTCTAGTTGAACCAGTCTAGACTAGGGTAGACAGCTGCTGAACCGTCGAACCAACCAGACCATACCAGCATTGATCGGATCGTTGATCGATTCGGTTCAAGTATTTTTTTATTTTTTATATATTATTTTTTATTTTAAAATTTTATTATTGGTATTTATGCATATTAAAAATTTTTTAATTTTGTTAGAACAAATTTTTGTTGAAATAATATAAATAAATAATGAAATACATAATTAAAATTTTTGATAACTTTGTTTTTTTAAAAAAATAAAAGAATAAAACTTTAAAAATAATAAAAAATGTAAGAAAAAATTTTTTTTATCCGATGATGAAATTCGAAAGTATTTCGAGTAACGATACATATAAAATCTCTAAGTGAGAAGATTTTTTTAAATGCTACCAATGTATTGGAGTATTTATAAAAAGCTTTCAATACAATAAAAAATTTATTTTTATAAAAATAGTAAAGTAAAAATTAACTAATAAATTAAAATAAGGTGATAAAAATGAGGAAAAGAAATTTTATCCGATAACGGGATTATAAGAGTATTCTGAGTAGACATGCTTTAAAAAATTTTTAAGTGAGAAAATTTTTTAAATATTACCAGTATATTGAAATATTTATAGAAAATATTTAATATAATAAAGATTTTTTTTCTTCAAAAATTTAAATAATACTAATAAAAATTAATAAAAATCAATAAAATTTCTAAAAGAAGTAATAAAATTTGTGCATTAGCATATTAGTTTTTTTTTTTTTTTTTGTATTGTATGCACAACATGGTTTTTATGAAAAACAAATTTAAATTTTTGAGGATAAGATTTTAAGGTATTCTGATAAGCGATGTCTAAGAAATCTCTAAGTGAGAAAAAATTCTTCTAATATTACCAATGTATTGAAATATTTTAAGAATTATTTCAAATAAAAGATTCTAATTTATTTTTTTAAATAAAAAATAAAATAATAAATAATAAAGGGAATAAAAAAAACTAACAAATAAAAACTTAATGAAATTATTTTTAAACAAAGAAATAAGACTGTTTTTATTAAAATAAATAGATAATACATAATTAATTAATATAATTTTAAACGGATGTTGTTAATATATTAATCTTTTTTAATACGTAATCAATTCTCGAACTCAAATTATTTTGTAGATCATAAAATTATTTTTTAATAATTTTTAATTAATTTTAAAATTTTATTAAAAAAATAAATTTTAATAAATAATTGATCATATTTAATAAAAAAAATTAATAATAAAATATTTTATTTTTTAAAATTTATCGAACGAACGCAAACTCGTGACCCACAATAAAAATCACACAAGTTCCAACGCTTTTTTCCTGCCATCGAACAAAAAGTCAAACTTGGAGGTCGTCAGGTATTACTCTGTTAAAAGTCTGAAGGTTGGAAAATGTGGACGACCGAGTTTCCTGCTTCCTGGTAGCTTCGGCTTCTTACGAGGCTAAGAGAGGAGGGAGGGACCATTGAACTTGGACCTGACAGGTGTCACACGATTTTTGGACAGGGTCCCAATGCGTCGCACTAATACAAATAACAGGTTGGGTCTGTCCGGGAGAGCCTACCCTAGTTCGGCACTAAACAAATAACAAGGCACGAGCCTAGTTATCTTTATGAAATGGCGATTTTGTACATTTTAAGACAACTTGTGTTTTGATCATGTGGATATGTAGTTGGCCAGCATCATGTGTACGTGGACAGATTATGGAGTACATTGACATAGGAAGAAAACTTAAAGGAGAATTACAAGGTTTTGAAGAAATAATTTGGCTCACCTAACCGGTTGCCATGAATAAACTTAAATAAATGAAAAACTTTGAGGTTTGTCGTTTGCTGGTTGCCAAGAATGAGGGATGTGTTCGGTGAAATGAATGGGTATGGAATTGCGGTAACGTTCACTTCACTGTCAAACAAAAGAAAGATTTGGAGGATGCTGTTACCTTGGGTTTATTTATTGGCTAGAAGAATTAAGACTTAACCTACAATTAAATATAGCATGTTATCTGAATTTAAAACTTAACTCATTGATAGTTTATACATTCACTTAAAAAAAATATTTAATAAATTTAAAATTCAAATTTCATTATTTTTAATTCATTCTTTTATCTTCAAATTACGATTGATTTCTACCAAAATTGTCAAAAATAAAACGTCATCAAACAAATAGCTTTCATAAATCTTGGCAAAGGCAGTTATCATAATTCAAAGTTTGACACTAAAACTCGTTCAATTTTGTCAGGTGCAAGTGGGGACTCCAAAATTGACTGGCTTTCACAATCACCTAATGGATACAAATGGATGGCTCAATTGCATTGGTATTCATATTTTAGGCATTATTTAAAAATGCTTCCACAGGAGTTGTAAGCCTGATTTCTAAAGTCTAACTTTTGGAAATAGATCGGTAGAAAAAATTTTAGTTAAATGTTGAGCTAAATCCTGAAATGAACAGAGTAGAATTTATATGATTAGAGAAATTTGTTTTCCTATGTGTATCATATTGAACCTAAAGCACTAAACATAATAATACAAAATTAATATATTATAATAAATTTATAGTAATAGGTAATAATCAATAATTAACAAAATAAAAAAAATAAAATGCACTAAAATTTACGTAAAAAATCTTTCAATATAAAAGAAAAAAACTACATACCACCAAAAAAAAGTTTCATTATCAAATAATAGATATATAAATTTCTTTTTTTTAGCTAAAACAAGAGCTAATTAACAACTAGAGAAATAATTGAAAAAATCTCACTAAATAGATGACTTAACAAATATACCTTAGATTTATTTTTAAACATCTTTAAACTCAATCTTCACTATTCAGAATGTAAAAATCTGAATCATAAATCTGTTAACAAAATTTCAACTCAATCGGATAATAGATCGACATCCGTTTAATCAACTCTCTTTTTAATCTTTTTTCTCTATTTTTTTGGCTTTTTTCCCCTTTTCTTTTCTTGGTTTGCGACACCACCTTCTTTTTCACCTTAAAACGGTCCCTACCTTTTTTATTAAATAATAAAGTAAAGATTAAAGCCTATGACCTTTGATTGGTCTAAACCTAATTATATGAGGCTGGACCTCACTTTTCTAATAATTTTTCCTTCCAGTCTCATTAGAAGAAGATTCATCACCATAACAATTTCATTTAAAATTTACATTGGCCAAGGAACCCATTCAAACCAAGTTATTGCATAGTTTAAACTTCTCACTGAAAAGTGTTTTAGTTAACATATCTATTATATTCTCATCAGTATGAACTTTTTTCAATAGTATCCATTGTTTCTCAATCATTAAACATAACCAGTGATATCTAACATCAATGTGCTTCATTCTAGCATGGTATATGGCATTCTTATTCAAATCTAAAGTATTATGACTATCACAAAATATCACATACTCTTTTCGATTCAACCTCAATTTAAGAAGAAAACATTTTATCTAAAGCATTTCTTTACCTGCTTCAGTTGCTACAATATACTTAGCCTTTATAGTGAACAAAGCAACATACTTCTATAACTTAGATTGTCAAGATACAGCTTCTACTGCAAAAGTGAACAAATATCCTGAAGTAAATTTTTTACAATTAAAATCACCTACCATGTCAGCATCTATAAACCCTTATAGAATTGGTTATGAAACTCCATAACTCAAGCACATTTTTAAAGTGCCCCTCAAATATTTAAGAATCTATTTCACTACTTTTCAATGAACTTTTCCCAAATTAGAAAAAAATCTGTTCATTAGACTAACTGCATGAGTAATGTCAGATCGTGTACAAACTATAAGATATATTAAAAGAATCGATTGCAGAAGAATAAAGAATACTAAACATAACTAGTTGCTCTTTCTTAGCCATCGGACAAAATTTTTTATTTAGATGAAAATGGGTTTGTAAGTAGACTGCTAACTAATTTAGCATATTGCATGTTGAATCTATTAAAAACCCGTTTAACATACTTTTCTTGTGACAACCACAACACTTCAGCTCTCTTATCTCGGATAATATCTATACTAAAAATCTACTTTACTAGACCTAAATCTTTCATGTCAAAGGACTTAGATAATTATTCTTTTAACCTATGAACCATATTGGCATCTTGTCTAACAATCAACATATCATCAACATATAATAAGAGAATAATGAAGTTACCATCAAAGAATTTTTTGATATACATATAAAGATCTACTACATTTTTTTATAACTATGGCTCATTATAAAAGAATCAAACTTTTTGTACAACTATCGCAGAGCTTGTTTCAAACCATACAAGTTTTTTTTTTCAATTTACAAACTAAGTGCTTTTTTTCTTTCACTTCAAAACCCTCAGGTTGATTCTTATAAATGTCTTTATATAAGTCATTATATAAGAATACAGTCTTAATATCAAGTTTCTCAAGCTCAAGCTCAATATTCAAACTAACTGATAATCTCAGTACCATTCGAATGGAACTCATCTTTATAATCGGAGAGAAGATCTCATCAAAGTCGATATTTAGTTTTTGAAAAAAAATATTTCACCATCAATCAAGCTTTGTACCTAACTAGCTTGTCACCATCTTTTTTCAACTTAAACACCCATTTATTTTTCAATAGCCTCTTCTTTTTCAAAGGTTTAACAAAATCATATGTGCTATTTTTTTGTAATGACTACATCTTTTGTTTATTGCTTTTAACCAATGCTTTCTATCCGAAGTAGCTTGTACATCTTGAAAGCTTTTTGGGCTCCTCTCACTGATAACTAAAATAAAATCTGAACTTGAATACTTGGTAGATGGTTTTTGCTCTCTAGTAGATCTCTTAGACTGAAACTTTACATCACCTAATGTCGAAGGTAGCTCCCTCCACTCAATACTCTTTGGTGAAGAGAACTGCTCTCCCTACTTAAAATTGATTGCATTTAGCTTATCACTAATTGTGGTTGGCTCATTCATATCTCCAAGTTCTATCTCTTGCTTATTTTCACCATTTATGGCTATTTCTTTTGAAACCTCTATCGGTGTTGAAACATCACACTCAATAGTAACTTGTGTAATCTTTTCATTTTTTTCGAGGTTTACTATGGTTTTTTTTTATAAAAGACTATATCTCTGCTTTCGACTGTTTTTCTTTTCACTGGATCTCATACCATGTAGCTAAATTTTTTATCACTATATCCTATAAACACATATTATGTGACTTTACTGTCAAGCTTTGACTTTTTCTCTTTTAGTATATGCATGAATGCTTTACACCCGAAAACTTTCAAGTGAGAGTATGAAGCATCTTTTTCTATCCACATTCTTTTTAAAATGTCAAACCCAAAAGAACTGATGATGATCTATTAAGCAAATAACAAATTGTGTTGACTGTTTCATCATAAAATGACTTCGATAATTTTCTTATCCTCAACATGCATCTGACTTTTTTTATAATGGCACAGTTTATCATTTCAGCTGCACTGTTATGCTACGGTATTTCAGGTTCTATCATTTCATGTTTTAAACAATACTCTTCAAAGTCTTTGGATGTGTATTTCTTTTCGTTATCAGTCCGAATATACTTCAAGGGTAGTCATGTCATCTTTTTCATCATGGCATAAAATTTTTAAAAATATGACAATACTTAGCTTTTGTTTTTCAATATATACACCTAAATCTTATGTGAAGCATTATCAATAAAAGTAATAAAATACATGCTATCACCTAATAACTCAACCTCAATAAAACCATATATGTTAGAATAAATCAATTCTAATCTTTTTTTTTTTTTTGAAAATCGTTACAAAAAAAATTTTATGATGCTTATCAAACAAATAATGGTCACATGAATCGAGAGATATACCTTTGGTCAAAAGAATGAGAGACTATCTTGTCAAAATTTGTAACCCTTTCTTGTTCATGTGTATCAATCTCTTATGCCCCAAGTTTGCTTAAGCATTATCTTCAACGACATTTATCTGGTTACTGTTCAATTACATCCATGTCTTGTACATTGTGCATGATAGTTTTCTTTTTGCAACTACCATAGATCTTTTGAATATACCTTACCTTATCAAGAATATTAATAGCAAGCAAGTTCATTATCATATTCAGAATGTGTTTGATATCCCTCATAGTCAATATGTAGGTCATACTAGTTTGTACAATAATATCACCAATCTCAATAAATTATGACACACTATTGTTTTTCATCTTGGTGTAATCAAAATCTCTTGTTTTGTAAGTTGTAAACAACTCTCTTTTAGGAACATAATGATTGTTGCTCTTATGTCAACTATTCACTCAATACCAAGATCACGAATATGATTATAATCACTATATGTATAAATTAAAGTAATTGAATTACTATCTGAATTTACTATTATAACATTACCATCATCTGAACTCTTATTTTTCTCATCTTTTCGCTTTTACTTCAAAATTTTTCAATATCATTTTATATGACTTGCTTTACCACAATAGAAATACTTTATTTTATCTCTAAACTTGGACTATATTTAGACTTACTACAACTTTTTACGTTTTGACCTCTGTAGATATTTCTATCCCT
Source organism: Durio zibethinus (assembly GCF_047325235.1). Taxonomy (NCBI): domain Eukaryota; kingdom Viridiplantae; phylum Streptophyta; class Magnoliopsida; order Malvales; family Malvaceae; genus Durio; species Durio zibethinus. The sequence goes on from NC_143171.1 coordinate 6,974,903, forward strand.
GTTCTCTGTGATCAGAGTTTGATTCTTAGAGTTTGAATCTTTTCGCCTTACTTTTTCATTAAGAACGTTGAATTAAGAACAATAATAACTAGAGTATTTTAGCTATCTGACAATGAACCTAAAAAAATAATGCTTTCATTTCATCATTTCTCTTAAGCTTTATAGTAGTCTTCTAATTAAATATATCTTGAAAAGTACTCAAATACTTTCTAATCGATCATCCATCCTTGTACTATAAAGTTACAAGTTTGTTAACAAGCATAACTTTATTCATACTTATTTTTTTCTCATACAATGCTATTAATTTTTTTCAAACAATGTGGGCATCTGTCTCATGTACTACATAAAAGAACATGCTGATATCAACCTATTTTTTAATTATAGTCAATGTCTTTCTTCCTAACTTCTTTCAACTTTCATCTTTTATATCTGTTGATTTAGCCAAATCACCTAATATCGGTTCATATAAATATTTACAGTATAAATGATATTCCATCATAGGCTTTTAAATTGAATAATTTAATACTGTTAATTTTATCATGAAATCTATATCGCCCTTCATTATCTTAAACAAAATTTATTTTTATCTTAAGATGCTTTGGTATCGATATCTCAAAATAACCCTCGTTCTGATACCACTTATCATGAGCCAAGACTCAAGCTCCAGGCTCATATAGCTCTAAGACATGGGTATGGACTCATCCGACATCTTAGATCAGTCTAACTATCATGGTTCACATCAACTTGTAAAGTATTGTCCGTTTTGACTTCCTTAAGCTCACGATTTTATCTTACAAAAAGCGTCTCACAAGTAAAAGTGACGTAAACCCTCATATCCCAAGACCAACTCTAATATATAACTAATGTGGGATTCATGGCTCATTTCCAAGACTATGACATTATCTTTCACTCCAATAAAGGCCCATCGTCCTCGATGGCACATCATTAGTACTCTTAAAACTGGCTTTGATATCACTTGTTAGGCCTAAAATTATAAACACAACAACATAAAAGTAATATATCACAATAAATCTACAGTAATAAAACAACAATCAATAATCAACAACGCAAAAAAAAAAAGCACATCAAGATTTGTATGAAAAACCCTTTAATATAGAGGAAAAAAATCACGGATCATCAGAAAAAAAATTCCACTATCAAATAATGGATATACAAATTTTTTTTTAGCTAAAACTAGAACTAATCAACATGTAAAAAAATAATTGAAAAAATCTCATCAAATAGATGACTCAACAAATACACAATAAATTTATTTTCAGACAGCTTCAAACTCAATTTTCATCGTTCAAAATATAAAATTTTGAATCATAAATCTGTTAATAAAATTTTAACTTCTATTCAACAACTCTCTATTTTTTTTTTTTCTCTATTTTTTTAGCTTCTTTTTTCCTTGTTCTTTTCTTGGTTTACGAGACTATCTTTTTTTTCATCTTAAAATAATTTTCATATTATTTTATTAAGTAACTCGGATCCAATGTTAAAAAAAAAAACTAAAGCCTCGGACCTTTGATTGGTCCAAAGGGTTGGATCTGACTTTCTAACATAACCCAAGATTATATGTATAAAAAAGTCAATTTTTTGGACTAACTTCTTTAACTATGCTATATAGATTTTATAGCCTGTGTTGGATCAACCTTCACTTCTGAACATATGTTTAGCCAGAGGACTGAATATATGTTTAAACATAGGAAAGAGAGAGGGGAAGGAGTTGTTAGGTTTTTTGTGAAAAAGAAAAAACTCTTGACGGAATGTTACAGAAAGCCGCTGTTACTCCTAAAACAAAATTGTATTATTTCTATTCGTCTTTCCTTCAGTATTTTCGATCATCATTGATCTAAACCACCAATATGCCTCTTCTCAGAATGATCAAAGGAAGCCGACGAGGCTTCTTTTGATGATGAATGTGGATAAAAAATTCCCTCAAGCTCGTTATACCTCTCGATATCAAAATTGTAAGCCTTGATGAGCTGCTTTTGCTTTGTGCTGAACCTGCTCTGGTAAAAACCTTCAAAAGAAGGTTCTTTGGATGTCCTGAGGAAAAATGCATAGCCAGCCATGAAATAAACGGATGTGACATAGAAACAAATGGGTTCCATGACATCCCATGAGAGTTCCCAAAATGTTAGTCTCATGAACCCGGCTGTTTGAACCACCAAGTAGGCTAGACCGAGCCAGAGTTCTCGACGGACCAAGGAATCAGCTTTTTTATCAATGGTGGCTTTCTCCTTCTCCAACTCTGCCAATTCTTTTCTTCTTGGGTCATTCGGATTGGGTCCTGGTAAAGGAATTAGATCTCCGAGAGCTTTTGCTACCTGTAATCAGAAAATCCAGAACACGTTTGGGTAAAACATGGCTCAACCTCAACCTACATTCTTTTTTCTGACGAATGTTGGGACTTTTATTTTTTTTTGGTTTTATGACAACTCAAAAAGAATCACCATGACAACAATCAAAGAAACAAAAATTGACTCATTGACAAAAGCAAGTAGTAATAAGAAATAAAAAAAAAAAAAAAGGAATAATGCTCAAAGTCAAAGATGAAGCCTATCCTTATCAAGGCAAATCCAGGTCCCTCTGTAATAAAATAAAAAAAAGTGAATGAGAAACTACGGTTTTGCCAACAAGTTGGATTCTTATCAAACAGATTGCAAAGAATCGTGTATCCTTAACACCAATCAGAGTCCTATTTCCCCCACCAACCTCCTTCCTTAATCGTCTAAAATTAAACTGATATCAACAACACCTTTCGGCTTCAACATTTCGTATTCTCTTCCACTTTCTCAATAATTTTGTAAATATTCTCAAATCTAATCTTGACACCCAAATACAACCTTACCCATATGGTTAGCACTCAATATAAGCCTCCCATCGTAATCATCACCCACCCCCCCCCCCCCTACCAAAAAGTAGGGAGGAAAATATATACATAATTGTATCCAACCAAGTGTCTTTCCCATCTATTTAAAAATTTTGCCTAAAATGTTTGATTTTTCACTGTTAAAATATTACCTTTTAATGAATTAGCATCAAATTTTTTTTTTTTTTTATTGGGTTTAAAAAATGGGTGGGGTAAAGGCAATGGGTATGAGGAAGATCCAATCCCATGGCCTTACTCCTTAAACCCCACGAGATGAATTGGAAAACCGAAAAAATTGTGATCTTTTCGTCACTGTTGAAACATCGAAGGGCTTTTTTTTTTTTTTGGGTCCTTCAGTTCTCAGAAACCATCTCTAACGTGGGAACCTTTTACACGTTTTTAGAGATCTGTCGTAAAAAATCCTGTCGAAAAGAGAAAACACAAAACACAAAAATACCCACAAAAAAATCATATCAGTTTTCAGCAGATTCCAATTAAAAAATCTGAAAAAAAGAAAAAAAAAAGGGAAAGTGCTGAATAAATTCGTGAATTTGAAACCTATCTTTTTTTCGACCACCATATGCATATGATGATTTTTATGCATTCTATAATCTGAAAGCCAAAACACAAATAAAATCCTATCTGCAGAAATAGAAATTTCTAAGAAATAATTAATATAAATTTTATCTACCTGTTCAGGTCGTAAAACGACGACGTTTCCCAAAATGACGACGGTTCCAGATTCGTCCAGTAATTTCGCGAACTGCAAACCTTGTTCCGGATCCGAACAACTTCCTCCACAGATCCGAATAAAGTCCGAATAAGAAATCCAGGTTTTCCCGGTCTCTCTCAGCCTCGTTTTGACCGCCTCCAATTGGGCCACCCTTAACAACTTCTTCGCTTCTTGAACCGACAGTGCAGGCACCTCCGGCACCTCCAAATTCGCCGCCAAGTGCGGGCTCAATCCGTCCAACCGGATCCGATCCCTGAAACTATCAAATTCCCTTAACCTCTCCAGTAAATTCTCTCCCATTGGTAACTTCCTCATTGTCGGTGCAACCATAGCTCCTTTATGAAGAAACCGCCTGAACATGCCATTGCCGGTACCTTTACCGTTACCGTTAAAGTCTCCAGGATCATGCGCCACGGCTGTTGTAGCTTTCATCTCTTTTTGCGAGATTCGATTTTGAATCGTCGATGAGGAAATCCGGCAGTTGGTAAGAACTTGCGAAGAAATTTTCGAAATATTGAAAAGCTTCTCCGCCATGGTTTTCTTAAACGCCATTGCAAGAAATTAAAGAAATTAAAAACAAAAAATAATAAAAAGAAAGCCTTTTTTTTTTTTTTGTAAGCGAGCTGTAAAGATTTGAAATCGTTTGGCGTTGATACAATCCATGGAGGATTTGGCCTCTTTTATAGTGTCCAACAATGAAGGAAGATGAACAGTAATAGGAGAAAATTTAGAAATTAAAAAGAAAAAAAGAATTTAAAATAACGCGAGAATTCGAGAGATTTGGAAACGATTTTTTAATTGGATGCCTGCCTGCCCTACATTTGAGAATATTCTTGGAATTATCTTATTAGGGCAAAATAATTGAAATAAAATTTGAATTTATCGGAACGAGAAATTGGAGATGTGAGTTCACGAGAGGAAAAATCTTAGGGCATAACCTACCGACACGTGGATGCTAATCTTGAACCACGATGTTGATTAATTTAAGCCTAGTAATCAGGATTTTCGTCCAAATAAAATAGACGATTAATTCCTTTAACACGTGTAATTTTCCTAGCTGAAAAATCTTGAAGGTCAGAGTAAATACTACTCGCTCGGTTACATGGGAAATTTTCTCTGTATTTGACGGCAGCTAAGGCAGAACTGAAACAAGTTGCCATTTTGCTGTTTAGTTTGATGACGATACGTTCACGCAACGTGTCACCACATTTGTTTTGCTCTGTTTAATAAATGTTTGAAGATATCTCTTCAAAGTTGTTCGGCAATCACGAAAATACTTTAACAATTTTTTTTTCCTTTCTTCGGTGAGAAAATTTTCAGCCTCTGCCACCTGGAAAATATAAATAAAATGGCACGTAAGTTATATCTGATGTCAACCCGATTAACTTTTCATGAAAATTTGTTTTTTCGAAAAAAATAGCTGTTGAAAAAAGATATTTAATTATATCCACTTTTAATCCCTTAATTTTTTTAATAAACTCTTAATCCTTTAATTTGGTAAACAAATAAACATATTTATTTTTTTCCCACAATTAATTTTTTAATGGATGACAGATTCTAACTCAATTTCCATTGAACGAGCATATGTAATCATTCTTATCCAATCAAAACTCATGTTTTTAAGCAATAAATTAATATTATTGAATCAAATATTTAAATACTCTAAAAAATCTTAATTAATAGGATCAATTGTATAGTCTTTGCATGAAAGAATTGTTTTTTTACCAATCATATTATCATCTGTAGGACTTGCTTTTTATAATATCATTTTCTTATTATTTAATGGATAGGGAAACTAATTATTAGAATTTGATCATATTTCCAATCATTTAAAAGTTTTAAATTTAAATCTTAAAAAAAAAACAAATTTATGGGATGAAAGATGATTATTTTATCTATATCAACAGTTACCTCTAGAATATCTTTTGAACGTGGATTATGAAAATTTGCAATCTTCTTCAAGCTTTGTAGTTACATTTCTTCAACATATGCGTTGACAGAGTTTTTTTTTTTTTTTTTTTTTGAGATTTTCTAATATCTTAACTTTATTTCTCCTCCCTTGTAATAAAAAAAGAAAAAAGAAAAATGGATTTACATCTTTCATCTGTTTTTTTCTCATTGAAGTATCAAAATATTTATTCTTTTTTTCTTTTTTTAAAAAAAAGAAATCTTTATAAACAAAAGGGATGTAAATTGTTTTGTTTTCTTTTGAAATGTGGTATTTGCAGCTATAACTTCAAAAAAGAAAAAAAAAAAAAAAAGAAGGTATTCAAAGTCATTGATCTTTATAGGTAAAACTAATTGTTACCTACCCGTCCAATGACTGGACCTTGAACAAGGTTTTATAAGCCCAGTCCGACCTGGCTCGGGCTATTTTTTTTTAGTAAAATTACTAATGAATATCAATTAAATAGTAATTTTAGCTGGATAAATCTACATAACTAATGACTACCCTCCATGTTTTAAGATGAATATAATTTGTATATTGCAGAATTCAAATGGATCAGGTATTTGATATTTGGACTTTTTCGATGCCTACCCAATTTGATTCTGGCTTAGCTAAGTTGTTCATTCAACATTAATTTAACAAAATAAGAAAAAAAAAGAGTTATTTGATCACATGATTAATACTTTCTTTTTTAAAATAATATTTCTCTTAATATTAATTTAAGTAATATAGACCGACTCCTCAAGTTGGGTACTCTAAAGAGGCAAAGAGTTTTATATATATATATATATATATATATATATATATGTATGTATGTATTCTTCTTTTTGTTCTGCGTTTCTAGCATCCTAGTCAAAAATTCTACCCCATGGACCTCAGGCCACAAAGTCCAAATTATTCTGCAATAATATTAATCAAGTTGAACAAATCAAATGTGACATGAACCAATTAAGATTAATATCTAAAATGAACTATGTGGCGACTACTTTTTTTAATAATAGTTTGGATGAAAAGAAATTTGAATCCAAAATCTTTTTATCCCTATCAATTAGATACATTAGCTATTAAAAATAAGTTAATTGTGAATTTAAATTTAATTTAATTTATTCATACAATTATTCTTAAAAAATTATATTTATATATCTAAGATTTAATTTCCCTCATCTTGCGACCTCATTTGCCAAAATAAAAAAAAAAAAAAAAGTTAATTATTATCACTAATAACTTATAAAGTTGAAATTTCACTTGAGTATTGATTAAGAGTTAGTTAAAAGAGGAGGCTTTGGATATGAAGCTATATACCTTCTTATAAAAACAAATGCTAATAATCCATCGAGATGTCAATGACAAAATCCAAGATTAGATAAATGATTTGGACTCGTCATTTTAGCATGTGTCACAAAATAATTAACAATTAATTGCGAATAATTAATTAGTTAATTTCTTGTCTATGATGTGAACTAAGAATAATAATTCTAATAAAATTTCCATGTCTATCATACAATTAATACTAAATCATACTATGAGTGCCGTATAATCAATACAATTAAGGTGCAAAACTCATTTCCTTCCCACTTAACCATTGATTTGATATATTATTGAAACCTAATTAGCATTTTTTGACTTGTTTACAAATTATAAAATTAGATACATTATAAGAAAAACTTGTCACATTTTTTGCAAAATCTTTATTAATATTCATACCTTTGAATTTCACACAGTTTAGCTAATAAGAAAATTTTGTCAAAACATATAACTTAAAACTAATTGATAGTGAGTGGAGGGATCCAACTTAAATATAAGATTACATAAAATTAGATATTTATTAGATATAAAATAACACCACATTAACAAGTCCTCATCAGTGTAAGTGAAGATGAAAGAAGCCTATTACGTAACGGATTTGGAAATGGCAACAAAAAGAAATTTTGACTTTGATATTATATTAAGTATCCAACTTAAAATTAATTGTTGATAGTTTAGAATGTGGTATATATTACATTAAATAGAAAGATTTATTTATTGATAAATAAAAATAATTTTGTATTAATTGTATTCATATTTTAAATAATTATGTTTGAATAAAAATAATTATCATATGATAAACAGTCATAACTATTTGAATATAAATATATTATTATTCATAAAAGTGATGATTATACATAAGGTCATAATCATTTAAATAAAAATTTATGTATGTTCATTCATTATAAATAAATCTTTCAGTATAATCATTTTCACTGCTTCTAATTAGAGAGTTTGAAACTTTATTATATCCTAAAAGTATAATTACCTTTAAAAAAATATTTTTCACACCTCAAAATCAAAATTCTTTTTTATTATTCCTCTACTCTTATTTATTTTTTCTAACATTAATTGGCTATAAGTGAAGGGGCTCAACTTAAATATAAAACTATAAAAAATTAAATATTCATTAGATATGGAGTAACACTACACAAACAATTTTATTTTAGTCCATTACTTGATTAAGGTTTGCATCCTGCAAAATTAAATGTGAGAAAAATAAAGAGTTTTTCATGATCCATCTCTATCATATGTCTATCTTCAAATTTTCAACTTAGAAATTAAAATTCATGTCCACAATGAAGATGACGTTTTCAACAATCCTTAAAAGCAAAACTTGATGAAAAAATATGGCCTATCAGTCTGTATGTTAAGGATTTCAACTTTAGTAAGATTTTATATTTTATTACATAGAAAATCGCAACATGAAAAGAAAAAAGTTACAAAAGTTAAAATTTTAACTCTAAATTTGTTGAATATTATTTTTTAAATTAATTGTATAAATTAAATAAATTAAATTTTTATAATTCAACAAGATTTTAATTTAATGATGAATATATATTTAAAATCTTTCATTATGTAAGCAATAATATATATTCTCTCCATCCTAAATTATTTGAGTGATATTGATTTTCATGGAATAAAAAAATGATTTTAATGTATTTAATATTAAAATTTACATTGTTTTATAAAATTAAAAATTCATGATTTTTAATATCAAAAAATAAAAAAAATCATAAAAAAATAAAAATTTTAAATGTTAAAAAAAATAGAATATAACTTTAAGATATTTTAAAAAATGGATAAAAAGAAAGGTCAAAGGGAATATTGTCATATACAACTCATCACATAAAAAATCATGAACTTTTTTCAAATTTCAACTGCTCAACACTGCCTAACTTGTTTTGGTAATTAGATTTCAAGAATTAACACATTGAAGTATTTGTCAATTTGATTTTTCGTACGGAATGTAATTATAACATTGAAAATTTTTTGCTGCAATACTAAAGGTTTACGTAAGCAATTACATAATACTTTTTATTATTAGAGTACTTTGAAAGTTAATGTGTTTTTTTTTAAGAATAAGTCCGTTAGAAATTTCATCGTAACATTGAAAAATAATTACCAAAGCTATAGGCGTAAGCATTAATATAATTATACCAATTAATTTATAAAATTATCTTTACCAGGTAATATATAGATTTAAATTTTAGTAATTATAACTTTTATTCTTATTTTTATGCTGTAATTTTTTTTTATAAAAAAAATCATACATAAAATAAAAAAAAACGAAGACCTAACTTTTTTTGTCATAAAAAATTTATGATAAAATGAGGCTTCTTCGTTCCTAAATCAGGATAGATCAAATTAAAAGTATAAATGATATATTAATACTCGTAAGTTATTCAGGTTCGATTCGAATAAAATTCGAATTCGATTCGATTATTATATAGTTGAGCTCGAGCTCAAGTAACTTGATTCATCAATCGAGTTGAGTTCGAGTATTTTTATATCTGGCTCGAATAACTCGTGAGTCTAATCGAACTTTTACATTTAAATATTTTTTATTATTTTAATTAATAAAATTCTCGAATTCGAATTCGAGCACAAATAATTGAGTTATTGTCGAGTATAAAAATCGAGCTTATTTTTACATATTAATTTAGCTTAATCGAGCTCACTCGAGTAATTCGATTTCGATCACGAATCGAATTCGAGCTAAGAAAATAAAACTCGATCAAGTTCAAGTCGCGAGTTAAAAGTCGAGCTCAAATTCGAATTTTTCACTATATCAACTCGACTCGATTCGACTTAACTCAATTACAACTCTAGACCAAACCATAGATTGCAAACAAGATTTACATCAAATTTACAAAGTACAAGAAATCAAGGACCTATTTAATGCCCACTTTTTTTATTACCTAATTATAGGCTTCTTTTATTTCTTAGTTTGTATCAACATTATTTAGGTATGACATTGAAAAGCCTACGTTAAGAAAAAATTTCATTAAGTAAAGGGATTAATTATAAAAGTAATAGCATAACAAGGAATAAAACAAAATCCTCTAAACCACACAATATATCAAAATTTAAATATCAAGGTGAAGGTACTTAATTTATATCTTAATTCTAAACTAAAGATAGGTTTAGAATGCATCACACTTCTTGTAGAGATACACTTGTTATGAAAAATAAAATAAACAACAGTTTTTAAATCCAAATGATCTTGTGATACGTTTTAAATTTCATCATTTGCTCAGTAGAGGCTTAAGCTTTGATTTATCACCATTGCAATTATTTTTATTTATTTATTTTTCACTTCTCTTCTTTTAACTTTTAGTAACCTTTAACTTTTTTTTTGACTTTTTTCATCATGATTTTAATTTAAAAATTATAAAGTATGTTTATTAATTTGATATAAAATTAAAATTTAATGTATAATAAATTAATTAATAAATAAATTTTATTATATAATCAATTAATAAATATTTTTGAATTATTTATTAAAAACTATTATTTGATTTAAAAACATTGATTTATTACTATTGATTTTAATTTTATTGTTATAATAATTAATTTTATTTTTATCATTATTTTCAATCTCATCGCTTATTCAAATAGATCCTAAAATATTGGGGTAACGATTTTAATTAATTCCATGTTAGTGTTTTTCAAAGGGAATGGTATTTCTATACAAGAATCTAGAGTATATATTAAAGGAGATGTGAAGTTATGCTCAATGACCCAAGCATCTTCAGTTAACCTCACAAAGTGCAATGACTTAGAATTTTAAATACTTTCATAAAGAAATTAATAATAGATCGATATCATTCCTTTTCTTGAGATAGAAATAATAGATAATATGAAGAATATATTAAGTGATGGTTCATAAATTAGAACACTAGCAAGCTTGTTCGACATCGAAAACAAAACTTGAGCTAGTCTTTAATATTTTGACTAACAGTCATATGATATATTTATAAAGTATTGAATTTTCAATTTCATTAATTAAAGTTTGATTATTGATAATTTCAAACATCAAAAAATTTATCTAATTGAGATTGTTAATGTCATCCAAACTTAAATATCGATCCGTGCCGGGGCATAAATTCTTTTTTTTTTTTTTCACCATAAAAACGATGTACTTAGGTTACGGTATACTCATTTGTGAACTTAATTAACCTAACAAAAGTACTAGTACTATATATCTCACCTTTTAAAAACTTTAGCCTAGAGCATATAATGCTCGATTGCAGTCCACATAAGTTGTAAATTAATAAGGAAATTGGATGGAAGGAACCCCTCAACGTCCAAGGAAATAATAATAGAGGGCATGTCTTATCCACAGGAAAATGGACATGAACCATGCACTATATTTTTCTATGTTACAATTCATGTTCATGGTCGACCCTTAATCCGTTTAGTTGATGAATAGCATATATTCTATTTGGAAAATTATTGTCCTACCCTGCATGCATGATGTGGACTGTGGGCATAGGGAGTTGAGGTTCTTCTCTCATTTTTATAATTTCTTTTTTGGATAAATGAGAATTTCATCAAACACGTATTTCCTTTGCAATGCCAATACCAAAAGCATTTATCCTAATTTTTGAAAGTTTGAAGGTTGAATTCTTTTTTTTATAATATGCATGGAAGGTCCAAAGAGAAAAAATTCAAAGGGCTCCAATCCCATAATAGTATTAGTTGAAGCTGAGGAAATAGGCAAACAAAGAGTTATGTTAGCAAGTCTGCGTGGAATATAACAAAGTTGATGTTCAAATTTTAGTACTTACATATTTTTTAAAAAATTTTTATACTATGATCTCCTAAGAAAAAAATAGATAGGTTTCATTTGATGCAGCCTCAAGTCCTCGATATGTAAACAGCTGACCACATTCATAAGAAAAACCTGGAAAATTTGGAATTTGATTAAATGAAGGAAACTGAAACAAAGATACGCTTATTTATTATCAAGGCTGTAGTATGTGTGAACATTGATGAAAAATGCATAAGTTGGATTACTTGATCTTTGCTTGCATCTTCCTAATTTGTTAGGTTTGCTTAACATTAATTAATAACTGTAGCTGACTTGAGTAAACACGCCAAAAAAAAAAACAAAACCTAATTGTATTTTATTATTGATTAATTAATTAACTATTAAAGTTTGGTCAAATGTGTAATGGCGTTTTGGTTATGGATGCTGTATCACTCGAGGAAAAGGATAGCTTGCTAGATTAGCTAGCGAAAAATAGTGCCACAGAATTCTACGGTTAACGACTAGTTCCTACTTTTGCAAGCTTAATTGCCTGTATTTCATTATACTTTTATGCTAGAAAGCTGGATTGTTTTTTTTTAAATGGTTAGGATATCTCTAGATTTTGTCCTGAACTAATCTCTTTCCTTCGCAATCTCAAGGATGTATTCTCCTGTATCGATTTGATACATTTAGAAGCTAGCTTCTAGAATGCTTAATTTGTACTAGAACCAAACCCTCGTTAATTAGAAAGGAGATTCCTCCCCTTAAGTTGATTTCATTTACAACACATTTTAACTTGTAGATTGACAAGAAGATTAGCAGGTTGCATAACAGATTTCGGGTAGCCTGTTTGCTTGAGTCTTGCTAAAATACTTTACTTCAATAAGGTAAGTCTGGGGATATTAATTTGTTTGCATTTTAGCGCCTTAAAAAAAAAAAAAAAAAAAAGAAAACATAAACATTGACAAATTGCATGTGATAGCTCTCTGCTTATAGATGACAAATCCTATTCTTGAATAAAGTTTCATTTATTGGCCGAGCAAAAAAAAAAAAAAGACAAATCTTGCAGCAAAAGACAGCCCCATCTCATTGTTTCCATGGTCAAACAAGTGGCCTAAAGCATGGAAACACAGTCATTCAAAAGATGATTCGGACGTGGCACGAATTGATTTGGAATTGTTATCTCGTAGACGTTAAGAGAGCTATGGAATTGGATGATAACCTTCCTTTGAGCAGGCTTAAATTCATTTTTATATTTCGTTGGTTGTTTAAAGCTAGACGTTTCAATTAACCATTGATCTTATTTGCGATTTAATTTAAATTGGTTCACCACCTTTAAAAAATAATATTCAATACACTCAAGATTCAAATCACTACAATTATAACCCTTTCCTCTTTTTTTAAGTTATGATTTCCTTTATTAAAAAAAAAATCTTTGGTGGAAATGCTCATTTTAGGGAATAAATAATTTGGTTGCTGATCTAAAAAGATCATGAAATGAATTAAAAAATCATTTAATTTTCGTTTGTTGAATCTTGTCAAGTTATTTCTCACCTTCAAAATTCATGAAAATCTTGTTTAATGAGTTCCAATAATCTCATCTAACAACTTTTGATACGCAATTTATTAGTGCTAGCCATTGAATGAGCACATCAATCTGTCATTTTTTTTTACCCGGCAGACATGGAAGGAAGAACGGATAAGCTTTTGCTACCATGTGCAACAGAACTTTAAATATATATATATATATATATATTTATATGAAGTAACCCATTTTGGATATGATGGAATATTAACACTATTTTTCGATTTAAATCAAGATGTAAAAAAAATTAAGACCATAAAATATTTCCAGGAATAATCCTGATCATTCCGGTATTGTTCTTTCCTTGTCCCTTTGACCATCTCTCGTCTCCCCAAAACAAATACTAAGTGCGTGCATATATACTCCGTGCAGAACCTCAAAATGCTTAAACAATAAAACTTTTTAGAGAATAGATACCTAATGCATCCATAATTGAAGACATTCGCCGGTGTGTTAGTTGTGACAGTTGATAAGTAACTAAATATTAACTTATAATATATATATATATACAGGCCCCTGGATTTCTTTATTTCTGTTCAATCATGTTCATATATCACATGGAATGTACTGCATCATAAAACTTCGTTGCCTTCTGTGGCATGAATACCTAAGTCATATCGATCTACCAATCATATAGTATTTTTCTAAGATTTGAAAGTTAAGGCTGTAAAGCATCTTCCAAATCCCTGCAGTTCAAAATGCTTTTAGCCGTTTAGATTGGGAAAATGAGCTGAAATAAACTGTACTTTATTCATGTAATTGTAAAAAATCAGCTATTGCAGTCAAACGCATTTAGAAGATTTGTCAATTTATTGATCAATGATCGAGCATAAACAAGCACAGACCATAGAACCCTTTGTAGATCACACACCTTTGTTCAAGATGTCAGCATGAGAGTCCTCTCAGTATGAGCAACACCAAAGACATTGAATCTGTGGACCAATTAAATCCTTCTAGCCGCTCTTGCCTCGTATGTTTTCGGTAATCTTCAGTTTGAAGCACTTCGTGAGTCAAGCCCTCCCCAATCAAATCATAATTACGCCATACTTGGCAGCTTTCCTCAAAATGAGTCTGCTAATAAAACCTGACCAGTTTATCAAGACACCACATCCCTAGCAAATAGGAGATCACATAACTTTTCCTAAATGGGAATGGCTTCACGCATCCTTCTGTAGGATTTTCTTTTCCTTTCGATACGTTTCTGCTTTGGAGACTACCAAGTTTCTCAAAACCAGCTAATAGAACACGGTATGTGCCTAAAGAAGGATAAATCCCTTTCCCTCGCATGGTTTTGTATATTTTAAGTTTATCAGCAGCCCCAGCAGCAAAGTAGACACCAATCAAAGCAGTGTAGGTAGCAACACATTTCTTATCATCAGGCAGTAAATTAAAAATCTTTGCAGCACAAGTGGGTCTTCTAGCACATCCAAGCCTATAGATTAGGAGTGAACCTAGATAAACTCCAATGGATGTCCAGCACTAATAATTTCCGCAACAATCTCTACTATATTAGTAAACGAGTTTGATCTTATTAAACCGCCTATCACGCCAAGATATGCAGTTCTTTCATGATTTATACCAGTTTTAACACTGTATTTGAAAGCCAATAAAGCACGGTCTAGCCTATTATGGTTACAGTTTATATGAATTATGGCACAGATCATTTCGTAGTCCAACTGTATATTCTTATTTATCATCTCAGTAAGTAAACTGTCAATGGCAAGAAGATTTTGCTTTTTCAAAAGAATCCACACTAGTCCTCTGTCTAAACTTGAAGGAGCTTCAGAAGCATTACTTGTATACTCAACTTCATTTTCACTTCCAAAGCTTTCAACAGAGATATGGTGATGAAGTTGCCAGGGGAGGATACTGCTCTTACCAGTAATTTTAAAAGCTTCAAGAGCTTCTAGAAATATGGGGTACAGAGGGACAAGCTAATTTTCTTTCATGTACTTGAGGATTTGTATCATTGCCCTTGTCTCCCCTGCTTTGCAACATTTGCCAACCAAAATATTTCATGCAGCTTTATCTGGCTTAACTCCAGCTTCTTGCATTTTGTTAAAAATCTGACGGGCCTCTTCATATTTTGCCTGGATCCACCACAAAAAGAATAAACATCTTCCTTCAAAACATTACACTCTAACATAGACATCTATACGCAGTTAAAGCTATTTACAGTAGCATTCAGCTCAGTTAGAATGCCAAACCACCAAAAATGCACACGCATAGAAAATGTCGAAAAGAAAAAAAACTGCTTTTTCCAATCAAGGACAATTATTGTCAAATTCGGATACAAGCTTTGACAT
This sequence comes from Durio zibethinus, assembly GCF_047325235.1. Lineage (NCBI taxonomy): Eukaryota > Viridiplantae > Streptophyta > Magnoliopsida > Malvales > Malvaceae > Durio > Durio zibethinus. Next base: position 6,990,414 of record NC_143171.1, read on the forward strand.
TAACAGTACATTTGTAACCAACTAAGAAAACTATAAAATGGTTAAGTGGATATGACAGAAATCTTCCCTATGTACTTTTACCTAAATGCTGCAGCTTTCAACAGCTTTAGACAAAGAGTAGCATTTTCTCTCTTCTCAAGGTCGCTTCGATATGAGTTTCAACCAATAGCATGCATTGATACAAAGCATGAAAAGAGTCAAGAAAATAACATCCAAACAAGCCTTTTTGAACTACGTAAGGAACAGAGGACGGTTATATGGATTATGCACAAAGTGAGGTTCTTTTTTAGCTGTTTCCAACCATGTTCTCTTAGGCTTTCCTCTCCCTCTCTTGTCATGGGTACTTTTTATCAACTAAAATTTTATCACACAAGCCAAAGAGAGTTAAAAACAGAACTTTCATCAACGATTAAAACACATAATGCCATGCAATAAGCGTGCCAATGTACCCAAACCAACCAGAGTTTATTCTGATATACTCTTTGCCCATCAACATCTACACTCTTTGAAGCCAATGCAAAATCGAAATATAAGTAACAGCATCAATTTTAAATCCTTTTTCTTGCATTTGCTGAAACAAATACTTAATTAATGAAACCCTCCCAGCTTCTCCAAAAATGTCAAGCATTGTTGTGTAAGTGAACTGGTCATGCCTAAAGCCTTTAACTTTACCAACCCAATCGAGAAAAAGCCATGCTTTTTCCATTGGTGGGTTGGTTTTAAGGACTTGGTTGATCGTAAAAGAGTCCATTTGATGGGTAGCTGCTTCAGTTGGGTTTCAGCTGAGTCCCAAGTTGAGTACTTGAGCATCTTGTAAATGTTTGATATTGTGTCTTTCATTTCAAGTTTTGGCTCAACATCAAGTGATTTCATTGATGTTTTTATGATTTTGGTAAATTTATATTTGGTGGGTGTTTTGGGTTTGTGATGACGAAGGGAATGTAAACATTTGATGGGGTGACTCCAATGTCTGAATTTTGTCACAAGTCCATGAAGATACTTCATTATTAACATGTATTGAGATCAGAGCTTTTTCATGGAAAAGATTCTGCTTTGTAATTCCTGTAGCTTCAAGTAAAAGAATAAAACCATGGAGGGGCTTAAACAGGGATGACTGGGGAGAACAGAGGAGTCGATGAGGGAAATGTTCAGCGCAAAGGATGGACCATGAGAAGTTTGGTAAGATATTTGAGACTTGAAGGAATGAAAGTTATGGAACCATTTGAGGAAAAACACAAAAAGAAATTTGAGAATGACTGGGAAATGATCGCCACTTGAATAGAATTTTAGGTTCAGTACATTCAGCTCAATCAAAGCGGAAATCTAAAAACCCAAAGGTAGTAAAATCGAGCCCAGGTTGCTCGAGCACATGTAAATGCAATTGGGATCCAGATATTTAATTTAAAGCATTTGGAAGTTTTAAGAAACACATCCCCTTTGATTGTTTCGCGAAAAATTATTTTTAAAAAATAATTTTTATATTTTCAGATATTTATTTGATAAAAAATTGATTGATCAAAGAAAAATAATTTATTGATCAATGAAAAATAAAGACATTTTTTTTAAAAAATTTTTTACAGATTTAAAAAAAAAGATATTTTTTAAAAAATAGCTATCTATGAATAGAACTATTTATTAATATTTTTGAATATAATTTTACTGATAAATAATATTATATTAATAAATCATATATTAATAAATAATATTATAATATATTAATAAATAATATATTATTAATAAATAATATAATAATAAATATTATTAATTTAAGTAATAAATATTATAATAATATATGAACAAATAATATACTATTAATATAATATATCAATAAAAATTATTTAATAAATAATATATTAATATATTAATAAAAAATATAAAGAATAATAAATAGTTTTATTTTAAGTATTTTTTATATTAAAATAATATTTTAATATTAAATATTATTATTAAAATATAATTATTTTTTAATATTAATAATCTTAATAATAAATAATTTCAATGTATTTTAATAATAAATTATTTTAATATTTTAATAGTTATATTAATATTATTTGAAAAAAAAAAAAAGATTTTTCAAAAAACAACCAAACAATAGAAAATATTTTTCATTAACTTATCCAAACATTAACTTATCCAAATAACAAAAAATCTCTTTCAACTCAGAAAATGTAAATATTTTTCAAAAATCATTTTTCGAAAGTCATTTTCTATAAAACAAACAGAGCCTTCCATTCAGTTTGAAGTGTTAAGATTTCTTGGAGAACTCTTCACCTTTCAAGTTTCAATCGTATTCTCATGCTATAACGCAATCTTCTTTTTTCCTTTCTTTCCTTACCATAATAATATCTGCATAGTCTTAAATTCCCATAGCATTTAAATTTTAAATCATTTTCTTTGTTTTTCCTATTTTTTTCTTGGATGTTTGTTTGTTAATATTCTTTTGCAAGGTAACAAAGAGGTTCAATTCGTTAAAGAAAACCAAACTTCAGGGAATAACTAGTCATCACTTCATACCAATGTCGTAGATAGCACTGAACATGGAATAAGACTATACCTACTAGGAAATAAGCATGGAGTAATGATTCGATCTAACTCACATAGAAGCATTGCATCATATATCAAATTACAAAGCTCAATGCACGTTTTAGATTCTTCATATCTCAAAAATTGTGATACTTTGTGAGTCTAGACTAATAAAATCGGTATAAGAAGTTGTTTGTGCTAATCTGAGCTTAAGGGGGGCAAAACCCTAAAATTACAAAAGAGATAAGGATAGAAAACGGTTAGGAACAAGGGTAAAGTATCCTAGCGTTTGTGTTTCGATGCTCAAGTTAGAGATCAGCTGGAAAGGATAATAGGAAAGAAAATAAAGAAAACATGAGAGTATAAGACTCTATTTGGTTTGAGAAAACATTTTTTGTTTTTATTTTATATTTTTTGTTTTCTAAAAACTATATTTGGTAAACAAAAATAAAAATAGTTTTCTAAAAATAAGAAAATAAATAAACTATTCAATAATATTACTATTAATGGCATATAATTATAAATATAATAAATATATATTAATTAATAACATTAAAAAGTGTTTAAATATGGTTACATGTAAAACACAAGGAAAAAAAATAATGTAGATCCCTTATTTTCACAATTGAAAATATCTTTTTTTTTTATTTTCATATTTCAACTCATTTTCATTTTTGTTTTCTAAAAATTTATTTTCATTTTTAATTACGAAACATGTTTTCGCTCATGTTTTTCATTTTCCAAGAAAATGAAAATAGAAAATGATTTTTTTTAAACCAAACACTACCTAAGGTTCTTAGATGGTTTGAATGATACATGAATATCCCTATTTATAGTTAGAAGGTGAGGGGTTCTGGGCAGCTTAGGCTACTTAAGGTCAGTTCTATGGTCATGGGTGACTTAAAGGGCTGAGTTGACCTAGATATTGACCATCCATTTAGAGAATGATAAGTCAGCATTTAAAGGGGCCCATTGGGCATATTGGTGAGGTGGCTGAACTAATGTGGCATTATGATCTCAGATTGGTTTGATTTGTTAGGTCAGGCCAAAAGTCTATAGGTAGTCTCTAATGAGAAAAGATGACCAAAATACCCTTTAGACCTAAAAATATTCCTAATATTTTATCTCCCCACTGAGTAGTCTAAGTATCAGATTAACATATCATAGGTTGAGTCAATCTGATGTGTGCTTGGTAGTATTAAGCTTAAGTTTCTTAAGCGTGGGCTTTGAAGATTTATTTAGTTGATTCGACCTTAAGTCACCAAGATGAGAGGTTGTGGGTGTTAACATAAGAGAGGGTTGGATCCAGTAAGTATATGGTCAGCAACTGACGTGTTTTATGTGCCTAGCATTGTGTGATCGTAGTTAATTGGTCTGCTGTTACAAAGTTCAACATTAGACTTTATGCTTTTCTTGGTTTGTAAATTATTCTTTTGCATTAGGCCATAGCTAACCTAACTAATATGACTAACTTTGTTAAGGTGACTGACATGTCTTTTTTAAAAATTGATTTGTTGTTAGAAATTGAATTCGTATTTAATAAAGAGAAAAAAATTTGGTAGTTAAATGAATTTAAGTTGAAAATCTAAAAGGTTATCATTGGTAATCATTTCTACCATATGACGTGATATGAAGCGTCCATCCAATCTCTGTGTTGGTTATATAAAGGGGCCCTAAGGTTTTTACCTTACTTTATAACCTTTTTGCTTGACTGCTGACCTAATTTGACTACTTTTCTAGCCCTTTTTCAAGCTTTTTTTAATGATTTTTCTCTTTTTAACCTTCTTGATACGTTTTTTAACCCTTTCTCATTATGTATTCTAATTCTAATGTGCCTGGGAGTTTTAGGGAGGAGCCAAAGGGAGGTTAGCTTAGCCGTCAAGATTTTTTAGATAAAATAAAGCATCTTTTGTCATTACAAAAAAAAGATTATAGTCAAGCAGCTTTTTGGTTAAATTTGATATCTACTAAAGATTAAAGAAAACTCAAGAAAAATGCTCGTACTAGAGGAGAACGAGTTTTTCATTGCATGGATAAGCTTCTTGTTGCAATAAACGTTGCCTTTGAAAATCTTTCAGCCTCAAAGTTAGGCGTCAGTCCAACTTCTTCGGCTTACCTTTCTTTTTCTTCTACTCCCTTATTCTTCTCAACCTTAAACTTTTGTTTCTATGTTCTCTCAATGTCCATCTAGACCAGTCTTAAGGTCTAATCTTAGTATGTATCACGAGCTTGATAAGTCTCTTACCTCTTCTTCTTGTTCTTCCAATGTGATAGAGATACTTGTTTTTGTTCGGTTATAGGCCTTTATTGCCTCTTTGGAGAGCGAGTCATCAGACGATTAAACCTCCAAGAGTGAGCAACTTATAAACAAGTAGGTAAAGGGGTCTAACCAAGTTGAGAAAGAAAAGAGGGTTAAAATGAGGAAGATATCACCTCAAATGGTGATATGTACGACCTTATCCCTTTTTATACCCTTTGTGACCTAGGTATAACCCTAAAAGATGTGATGCAGTGCTTAAAGGACATGGTCAATCCCAAGGATTGCTCTAACATGTGCTTGGTGCATCATTCCTATGTTTAGACACCCATTTTGTTTAGGAAAAATCAAATTTCTTGATTTTACTCTAATCTGATTTTGGATTTTATATTAGGCTTAATTAGATTTTAGCTCAAATTCAACTTTGATTCTTTTTATTTATTTAACCTTAATTTTAGTTATTATTCTTTTCTTTCCCTATTTATTGTCTTTCCTTTCTTTTTTCTTTGGTTTAGTCCTAGAGTCTTTAGTGCATTAAATGCACTGTCAGACTCTGTAGCAAAATTTTTAAAAGCTGAATTTTAGTGGAAGAAATTGGTAATGGCCACCATTTTTTCGTCTTCAAGTACCATTTTTTTCTTCTTTAAATCTTAAAATATCATCTTCAAATGTCAAAAAATCTGGGATTTGATCTTTTAATGTCTTTATAAATAGAGCCACACAAGGTTACAAAGATCAAGAGACACAGAACCCAAAAAATACACATTGCCAAAATCAATTCAAACATCTTTATCAAAGAATCCAACACACACACACCACTCATACCCCTGCACACCAAACCTTTCATCAGCACTAGCCTAGCACTAGCCCTGCATCAACCCATAATTGACCTCACGCAAGCCACCTTTGCGCGCACTAAGACTACCCATCCAAGATTCCCACCAATAACATCAAAATCTATTCTACCAAAATCAAAAAGAAAAAAAAAACAAACCAAAAAGAAACCATAGCCTTTGGTAGTGGGGAACCACAACGCCGTAACAAAAACAAAAAAATATATATGTTTGGCTAAAACTTTAGGCCTAAATCTATGTCATTTGAGGTCACTTCTTGCAAAATGGAGGTTGAATTAGTGTTTAGGGAGTCAAAAAGAGATTTTTAGATTTTTTTGAAATTTTTTTGGCCACCCTTGACGGTGGCTAATAGTGGCGACATTAGGAGATCATTGGATCCTGGGTTTTTTTTTTTAGAAAGTGAGAAAGTGTCTTAAAGGGAGAGAGAGAGAAAGAGAGAGAGAGAGAGTAGAGAGATAAAGAATAAGAAAAAATGAAATAAAAAATTTTTTTCTTGGTTTTTATATATAAAAAAAAAAAGATGAAATGAAATTGTTTTGAACTAGGAGGATCAGCATGTAGTTACTAAGACCTGGGGTCCACGTAACTCAACTTACAACCTGATCTATTTCAGCCTTAGACTGGTCCAATTAGACTGTCTTCGAATCGGACAAAACCGTTATGAACCACCTCAAACCGCCATCGAATTAGGTTAAACTAGCAAGGACCAATCTAGACCACGCTAGATCGGGGTGGACCGTTACTAAACCACCGTTTACATTTGACCAGTGTTGACTCGTCGTTGATCGATGAAAAAGTGATTTTTTTTTCAATTTTTTTTATTTATTCCATTTTTTCTTTTTGTGTTATTTTTAATATTTTTAATTTACAATTTAGGATATGTTAAAATAAATAAAATAATAAATATAAAATTTTGTAATAATGAATGAATAACAATAATAATGAAAAATAAATAAAATATGATAAAAATAAAATCATAATTGGTGATTTATTAAAAATATTTACATAGAGAAATTTTCTAAAATATTCTAAAAGTGTTAGAAATATTTTAAAACTTTTCAAGTATAAAAAAATTATTAATAAAAAAATAAAATCACAAGTGGTGATTTTATTAAAAATACTTACATAAAGAAATTTTCTAAAATATTCTAAAAGTGTTAGAAATATTTTCAAAATTTTTTCAAGCATAAAAAAATCATTAATAAGAAATAAAATCACAATTGGTGATTTTATTAAAAGATTTTCACAAAAATATTTTTTAAAATATTATAAAAGTATTAAAAATATTTTAGAATTTTTGCAAGCGTAAAAAATATTATTAATAAAAAAATAAAGTCACAAGTAGTGATTTTATTAAAAATATTGATATAAAGAATTTTTTTTAAGTATTCTTAAAATACATATTTAAAAAAAAAGTGGCAATTTTTTAAAAGTATTTTAAAAATTTTCAAACAAAAAAGAAATATTAATGGGATAATGATAAAGTCACAAGTGGTGATTTTATCAAAATTCTTAGATAAGATATTTTTCTCAAAATAGTCTAAAAATGTTGAAGATATTTTAGGAATTTAACCAATAAATTTTTTTACCTCAATAATAAAATGAATAATAAATAAACATTAGAAAGTATATTAAAAATTTCTTCAATAATGAAATCAAAAGAGAATCACAAGTGGTGATTTTCTTTTAAATTTTTCAAATCATACCATAAGTGTTTGTATAAGAGAATTATGATTTACTTTGCTTTGAAAACATTAAAATAAATTCAATAACGGAATCCCTTCAAGAAAATAAGTGATTTATTTGAATAGCCTTGAGGTGAAAATTTTTTTTATGTTATATTAAATGTATCAGAAATAACTTAGAAATTGTCAATATTCAAATAATAACAATAAAAATAAAATAATAAGGTAATAAGTAAAAAAAACTATTTGAACAAAACCACTTTTAAGATTTTATAAGATTAATTCATACCTTTTTCGGACGGGCACTGTGGGAGTGTTATAACCTTTTCCACATGTAAGTGTACTCCCAAACCCAACCTTAAATTCGTAGAACAAAAAATAGGATTAGTGGCCAATTGCACCTTAACAAAAAAAATTGGTGGCAACTCTTTAACTTTTATGTCTAATGGTAAAGTCTCCAAACCAATACGTTAAGATACTGTGCTTTAAAGGTCAAATTCGATCTTCATAAAATGGGGTACAGCGTAATAATGCCGACCACTAATGATCAAGTTACTACTCATTTGGACACTGACAAAATTTAGGTGTACTGGGAGCCCATAGTAGCCGATTTGAGATTCTTTTTACATTTTTTCATTTTTGAACTTCATCTTTCTTATGATTTCACTATCACTCAGTTCGTCTTAAATTTTTTTTGGTACATAGTAAGATTCATTATTCTTTATATGAAGCTAAGTTTAGATCTCACAATTCTTTATTTAAAGGATTTTTTTATAGTCAAGAAGCATTTTTATAATAAGAGCTGGTTTTACGTCATAACTCATCCCTATGAAGAAAAATTTTATAGATTGTTCGAGCTTAATAAAGAGTTGAAAATTGCTCTTCCTCCACATTCAAAAAGATAATAAGGGGTATGAGAGGTGAATAACAGATTAGGTACATTTGAAGACATCCAAGTCAATCCTCTCAAAATCAGTGAGCTCAAAGCTCAGGATAAAATAATGGACTTCTTTAGGAGAGGGAGTTGGTTATGGACGCCAATAAGCTGACCTTCCTTTTTGTTGTAAAAGAGGTTAACTGTTAAGGTAGGTTCGAGATAACTTTACGCGATGTTTATTCTATAAAATTTTTTTTAACATTTAGCTTATTTTTTTTGCAGACATATTGTTTCAAATGGGAGATTTTGAGTTCGCCCGTTTTTTTCATGCTCTCAAGTCTAAAAAGAGAGGTAAGGCTCTTATTTAGCTCAGAGTCCTTCAAAGGAAGTTAAAATAATCAACCCTCATCTTCCTCAGCCTCCCTCTAACCCAACCGTGCCCTAAAAGAGGTAGAAACAAATGGCCCAAATGGAGAAATCCTCAAAGAAACAAAGGACTAAAGCCTATCTTGTTGGATAAAGCACCAAGTTTAGCCCACCTCAAAATGGGTGGTAATAAATATAGAGTTTGACTCCACAGAAGACCCATTTGAAAACCCCAAGGTGGTAAAAAAAATCATAAAGGTAACCTTTATAAAAAAAGTTAGTATTACTTTTGAGCTTGGTTTATCTTTTTTTTTATATTTTTTATTTTTCTCAAGTCTAAGTTCAATTGTTGTTTTATGCAACCTCTGAATAACTATCAACCTCTGTTTCTTAGACTATGAGTCAGGGTCTGTTAAACATTTATCAACCAATTTTGCATTATCATAAAACCAAGCAGGACCTGAATGACTATACTTAGGATTTTCATATAGCCATCGAGGCCAATAAAATATTGAAGGTCTTTTTAGCTAATACTAAAAAAGACAAAGAAAAGCTCAACAAGAAAGTGGATGACTTGGTTACTAAGCTTGAAAACATGTCCATGCAGAAGGCTATTGCTGAGTCTCTCCATCAACAAGCTAACCTCAAGCTCAATGAGGCTTTAGCTGAGGTGGAAAGGTTGAGTCAAAATTAAAGGCTAAGGAGAAAGCTAGACAGTAAACGGTTGATGATTTCTTAGCATCCATAGAGTTTTATGATATGTAGACTGAGTTTGCTTAGAGCTAAGTTTTTTATGCCTTTGACTTACTAAAGGAAGAGGTATAGTTTCACTTTACTGACCTAAACCTTGACCTTTTTTATGTTAAACTTGACAATATCAAGTCTCAATCAAACCCTTATTCTTACTAAGGTCGTTGAGGATTAAGAAGACGTTATGCTCGAAAGCGAAGTCAATACTATTCTTAAAATTGAGGTTAGAGCTAAAGTCAAAATTAAAGAGTAAGAAAAAGAGGCAGATGAAGGAAATGAGGCTTAAGGCAGCTCTTATTATTTTTATTTTTTGATATTTTTTATAAACTTTTTATTGATGATTTTCTGTTTAACTCTGAGATCGATTTTTTTGTGATCTCCTTCAAACATTATAAAGTAAGATATTTGATGAAATAAAACAAATACAACTTTTGCATAATGCTTTAGTTCAAAATTTTCTTTACCTCATAGCTTGTTTCTCTAAGATTAATAATTCTACTAACCAAGCTCTAGCTTGGCACTTTGTAAATAAGAAAAAATTAAAGAAAATTTTAATTAAACTTAAAAATCCATAATGGTTAAACCAAGTGTTAGCTTAGTGTGACTGATCTCAAGTATTAAGTTAGATAGCTAGTTTTACCAAGCTAGATGGAGAACTTTAGACGTTAGACATTAGGTATTACTCAGTCATTCTCAATACAAAAATTCACTAAGTACGAGCTTGGTTATTAGTGAGCTTCATATTTCAAGAGTAATATTATTTTCAAATCTATTATTTGTTAAGAAGGTATAATGAACGAGCTTGAAGCTTTTATTTAGCTTAGAAATGGGTAGTATAAATGAGGTAGTACAAATGCCTATTAAAATTACAAGTGTAAGTTCGACCTCGTAGGCCTTTACTAGTAGTAGACCTTAAGGTTATCTGTATTACATGTTCTCGGGATGGAATTTCCATTCATATTTTGTAGCTTATAAATCACATCATGGATAACTTCTTTAACTATGTAAAGGCCTTTCTAGTTCAAGGGTAACTTTTCATTTCAATTATCGACTCTTTAGGCCTCTATTTTTCTAAGCACAAGGTCACATTTCTTTATGTTTTTTCATCGAACCTTTTTGTTGTAGAAACTAGACACATTTTATTGATAGGCTGCTATTCTAGTTAAAATTATGTCTCTTTATTCCTCTGTCAAATCCAAATTAGCTCCGAAGGCTTCTTCATTCTATTCTTTAGTTCATAGCTAGACTTGGAAACTAGAAAAGCTGATCTTCATAGAAACCATGACTTTTGTTCCAAAAGCTAAATTAAATGGGGTTTTTCTTATAGAAACCTTTTATGGTCATCCTGAGGGTCCACAATATGCCAAGCAACTCGTCGACCCACTTGCCTTTAGCTTCATCTAACCTTTTTTTAAGGGCCTTAAGTATAGTCTTGTTAGCTACCTCTGCTTGGCCATTGGACTAAGGATGGGCAACCAAGGTGAATCTTAGATCAATGCTAAGATTAAAATATGATTAGCCTCAATGTGGACATAAGAAGTTATCTATGCCAAGTTGAGCTTAAGGGGAAAAACCCTAAAATCACAAGAAATAAAAGGATAGAGAACGATTAAAAACAAAGGCTGGGGGTGTCTTTAGCGTTTGTGCTCTCATGCTCAAGTCAGAGATCAGCTAAAAAGAAAAATAAAAAAGTGAATAGAAAAAGTATGAGAGAATAAGGTTCTTAGAAGGTTTGAATGGTACATGAATGTCCGATTTATGTTAGAAGGTAAGAGGTTTTGGGCAACCAAGGTCATTTTTACGGTTAAGGGTAACTTGGAGGGCTAAGCTGACCTGGACACTAACCATCCATTTAGAAAATGACAAGTCAGCATCTAGGTGAGCCCCATTGAGCAAATTGAAGTGGTGGCTTAGTTGATGTGACATTGTGATCTCTGGTCAATCTAACTTGTTAGATCGGTCCAAAAATCCAAAATAGCCTTGGCTTATGGTAGGCAGTCTCTAATGAAAAAAAATGACCAAGATGCCCTTTTGGACCTAAAAATGCCTTTAACCAAAGTGTAAACATCCCATTTAGTCTAAGGTTTTAATTAGAGTTAAATTTTTATTTTATTTTATTTTATTATTGAGTTTTTTATTTTTTATTTTGGTTGGTTAAAAATGAAAGAGTCTGAAATTAAAAAAAAAAAAAAAGGAAAAGAAAAGTTGAGATTGAAAAAGGATTGAAATATGTAAATGTGTGTTTTATTTAGATTTTTAAGGTTTAAATTGAGTAAAAAAAATTAGGATAATTGTCTTCAAATTTAAACTCTTATTAAGGCTCAGATTAAATTCTTATTTAAAGAACCCAAACAAGCACAAAAAAGGATCAATTAACAAAAATAAATAAATAAATAATAGTTGTTAGGGCAAATTCCTTAATGTGATTTTAGGATTGGATGGGATTTAAAAAGTGTTGATCTAGGCAAACAAAAAAAAAAAGGAATAAAAGCATAAATTTTTTGCAATGATCTTTTAATCTTTGAAAATATTTGGAATTAAGTTCTTAATCAATTTTAAATTTTGATTTGGAGAAAGTTTGAAATTTTTGACAAACTTTTAAATCTTCCAATACCAACAAATGAATTTCTAAAAGTAAGATTTGTGCCTGACTTGATTAGATCATCATGCCAAATCGAATGGGGATATTATCCCACATAATTCCTCGGAGGATGATAGTTGCAAATCATGAACCATCAGCCATTGCTAGACTTAACTTTAGTACACCCAAGACAAGTTGAGTTTTGCCAAACCACTTGAGTGTAATGCAAGCAGTCTCCACCAATACATTTATTGGTAGCATAGTTGTAGTTAAGCTTCTAATTTCGATCAAAGCGTTGGAAAATGTAAAAATTGGGCTCAATATAAGAATTTTTTATTTATTTTTAATTTGAGAAAATAAAATTGGAACAAGTTATGATTTAATTACGTGATTAGTTATTGGATAAATTGTGATTACATGTATTAAATTTTGTATTTGATTATTATATATTATTATTATGAATTTAATTATATATATTATCATGTATTTATATGCATCTCTTTTTTCATAAATTATTTTATAAATTCGATGATGAAGTTTCTTCAAAGAAACAGATATGTTACTTGAATACTCTTAACGTAAAGAATATTTTTAAGGGATTAACCAAGGTGTTAGAGAAAATCTAAAAATATTTTTAATATTTAAATATTAAAATTAATATAAATAATAAATAATAAGAATAAAATAAAGACCATTTTAATGAATGCTAAAAAGATAATTTAAAATTAATTGGTACTAATTTGTGGGCATTATGGGGTGTTATAACCTTTCTTACATGTATCTGAACTCCCAAACCTAATTTTGTTTAGAAGACTAAAACTTATTCTCTTTAGGAACCCTTAATCACACTTATGATAACTTTAGAAATGATAAATTCGCTTAGATAATCAATCACACTTAGTTAAAAAAGATTAATGATGACTTCATATGTTGTGTCTAATGATTGAGTTCTATGACATGCACGTTATGACAAGGAGTAGATTGTTGAATTGATAAAAGGTTTCAAATGAAAGCATCAGCATAGGAACTTGTAACATAATAGCTTAACAACATAAGCAAATTACTTCCATTTGCTAGGTGGTCTAATTATCGATAATCCTGGCAATGTTAGCAACCTTACATCCCTACAACCCATGCTAACAAATCACCTAAATGATCCATGGTTTTTATAAGAGTTAATTACACTTTGGCTATATAAACATAGAAAAAATTTATAAATTGGCACTTAAAGAAATGAAATGTAAAATTTGTAATCTAAACTTTCGAATAATGTTTCATTTTTATCCAAAATTCAAATATTATTAACTTAATTTGCCTATATGATATCTCATCAGTATAATTTTATTATATGCATTTTATTTGTTACATAAAAGTGTTAAATATTTTGTAAAAATCCTCTTATGAATGTCACATGCCAAAAACTGATTGATTTATCCTAAATATTTTTTACAGTTTAGGTAAAAAAATATTTTTAATTTATGTTAAAAAAGATGTTGATAGTATTTGTGGTGAACATATAAATTGATAATATTTATCAAACACCCCATAAATAAATCAATATGATTAACACAATTAGAGTTTGGGTTAATATGGTGCATAATTTGAAATTTTAGCATATAAATTGTAAATTATTTGAGGGTTTAAGGTGTGAATTGTATATTTTATTTTTTAAATATTAATTTTTTATATTTTCTAAAATTCGTATACCAAAAATGTAATTAACTCTTTTCATAAACACAACTACTTAATCTCTTTTATAACAACAAACTCTCAAAATTAGAAAATTATAAGATTCATTCAACCAAAATACCCAATTAATTCAAAGTCCTAGATTTTTTTTTCTCTTTAACCCACTTTGTCTATCTTGTGCGGACAAAAATAGATTAATACAAGCTTTTCTCTCGGCCACAAAGAAAAGTAAGCAAACCTAGCATTTTTGTGATGTTAGACTAATCTTCAATGGGGATGTCAATTTTACTCATCCCTAATGTGAAACTTAACTTTTTATCCAAAAAAAAGATGGAGATGAATATTACATTATGGGACAGAGAAGAGGATGAGTATGACTTTAAATTTTTTATGGAGGATGAGTATGGGTATTATAACATTTTTCCCATACTTATATATGTATCCTACATATATATATTGAGTAAATAGATTTTTATTAAATAATGTAAATTATTATTTTGATTAATTAGAACTAATATATTTTATTTTAAAAATATATATTAATATATATTTATTTAAAAAAAATTACATAAATGTGTAAGATAAAATAAATAAAAAATAAAAAAATTATTTTTTAAAAAAAGTTACAAGTACGAGATTACCTGTATCTATTAAATATCCGTAAGAATAGAGATAGAGATAAATTTGAAATAACTATCGAGTATGGGTACAAGAATAGATATAATATAAAAACTGAGGATGAAAATGTAAATTGCTCCATCCATTTCATACCTTACCCATTGGTATCCTTAGTCTCCAATAAATTTTAGTTTATCACTTATTTGATCAACCTTAAGGAGACGTTTGATTCATAGATTTTTAGATTTTGGGAAGGTAGGTGATTCTAATAAAAAGTGATAGCCACAGAATATGTGATTCTTGTGATTTGTTGACTTTACGGAATGTAAGAGTTCTATATTTAATTCACGAAATCTAAGATTATTTAATGTATTCTTTTACTATATAACCATTGATGACACATGAATAATACGTGATATTCATAAAATCATTTATTTAACAATTTTTTTAATATATTTATTTTCATAATATATTTATTAACACATGAATAATCAATTTATTTAACATTTTCATAATATATTTATTTATTTAACTTACAAACAATTTAATTAAATTAATTTAGAGTAAATTACAGAAAACCCCTTTGTGGTTTGAGAGGCAATTTGAGAATGCCTCCTAAGGTTAAATTTTGACATTTAACTATCTTGTCATTATTTTCATTATCATTTAACTTATTTTTGTTAGTTTTAACACTAATACCGTTAATTTTTTTTATTTACCAATACGATTTTCCCCAATTTTTCTTTTTCTTATTCCTTTTGCCCTTCTAAGTATTTCATTATCTCACCTATTTACCTAATTTAACCTTCTAAGTATTTCCTAAACACAACACCAGAAATCTGGAAATCATGGAAAGAACACTAGCCATAATCACATAATTTAAGTTACACTTCTGCCTTACAACAAACAAAAATTACATGTTGTAACCATAAAATATAAAATTTTATAAAATCTAGGCATTTTATTAAATAGTTACCAGTAACCCTTAAATCCCCAACTTTACATGTTCATGAATCATAAAATTTCATTTTCATTTTTTTATATATAAAGACGTCGGTGTGAATGTAGATTATAGTTATTGTGAACAACCGTCAACCGTCGTCTAATTGAACGTAGACGATGGTTGTTATTATCTAAACGTCATCTATATATAAACAAAGTTTATAAAAATAATCGCCGTTTGTATAGCATTTTTGTAATATATTTATTAATACATAAATAATTAATTTTTTAATATATTTATACATGTTTATATAACATGTAACTTATTTAATACATCATGTATAAAATATATATTAATTTTATAATTCATTAATACATTTTATATATTGCATATAAAAAAAATTTTTAATCTAAGAATTAATTAAAAAAAATATTTTATGACAAATATTTGTTTTATTTTAAATAGAATATTATTGACATAATAGATATACTTTAATAATTTTTATTATTATATCTTAACTAAATAAAATCAAATTACTTGTGAAAAACTCAATTAAAAAATAAATTAAAATAATTGAATTAATTCCTCTTTTGTATAAAATGATATTTTTATATGCGTGATGTGAGATGTCAAATGTTGAAGTTTTATGTGTTAGATTGAGTCTTAATTTATGAAACAATTTATATAACATTAAAAGATATAATAGACACTAAACACTAATCATTGAGAGCAAAAACTGGATAAATTTAAATTTTTCTTATGAATATGGATAAAAAGCGGAGGATTTTTTATTTCTAATTATTTTCTCTTTTCTTGATATTATTAATAATTTTAGAAACCCTCAATGAGTAACATTCTGTAAACCATATGTGAAAATCACTTTACAAAAAGTTAAAATTTTGTTTTAAGAAATCTCCAAATCGGCGTAAATATTTACTTTGAATCAACAAAGATAGAGACAGAAAGATTACTCGAAGAAGTTACAGATGCCACTTCTCCTTGGGATAAATTACCCATGATCTTTCTACAGACCACTCGCATGATGCTTAAAATTCACAGTTTCCCCAATCATGCTACTTGCATAAACCAAATAACTACCTTTACCATTTGTGATGACAAGTGCATTTATGATTACAGCAATCTAAGCCAAACCCAGGAAGCAGATCCAAACATTGACACTAGAATCCAGGAAGATGTTTTCTATAAAAGCAAATGGTCTAAAAATGAACCAAAATTAGATCAGCTGAAAATGTAATTGTTATATGTAGGATCAAGTCCAGATCTACTCACCCGTGGAGGTGGAATTTCATTACCTAGAGCATAAAATTGATACAACATCAACACTGAAATATGTCATTGCAAGAGTTCCCAGGGGCTGCATCCAGCTGTTGAAGTGCCAGAACGTCTCATCATCATATGCAAAATCACAGTCCTCGCCTTCCTAATATCATGGTTACACGTGTCAGCCTGTCGACCCAATTTCTCGATGATTTCCATAAATACTTCAAACTTTCTTTTGATCTCATCAATTGCAAGCTTCACCGCATCTTCTTCTTTATGGGCAAAATCAGCAATTTGCAACAGTGATTCAATCACAATTTCCAATCGGCTGACAAGCAGTCTTATGTTTTCCATGTCATAGATCGTAATGCCAGTACGAAACTCCATTGTAGCTATCAACTCCTCGTGCCCTTTCAGCTCATTCTCATAGCGCTTCCAAAGCCAGTTGCACCATTTTCCAAGTGAACCAACAGGAACTGTCATTGCACTTGCCAAAGCTGTTACAACACGCGGTGCAGCTATGGCTGCTGCCACCACGGAAAAAATCCACACTGAGATAAAAATTGTTACAAACAAGACATATGACACTCTCCTCCTTGTTTTCAGAGATTTCAATTTCTTATGGAGGATTCTCTTCCGATCTAGCAATTTCTGTAGCACTAGTTCTTGCTGCCCACGGACTGAGTCAAACAGTAGAAAGAACTCCTCTGTGAACGGCTTCTCAGCTGCTTTAAATTTCCTTAGTTCTTCTAAGGTCTTCACAAATTTCTTCTCATCAGTCCAAACTTGTAACCCTCCCTCTTCGTCAAAATACTTAACTGCCAACTGAACAATTAATTGGTTGTTTCGAGCACGTTTGAGGCAATTCTCAAGGGCAGTGCAAAAGTCCAAAGTCGTTTTACTGTTCTCAAAATATTCCTCCACCAAAGATAACAAGTCCGGATTGTTCCATTTATCTTTCTGACAATCCAAAATGATTTTGACCGCTTCCTGGTTCGTTTCAAGAAGATGTCCAATAACCTCTTTGAACGAGTCAAAAGATAAGGATTGAACAGCCAAACCAGCAGCAAGTGTGCCAATGACACTGTTAGCACGTTCCTGGAGTGTTGCATTGAACTGTTGTAAAGCTGAATCATGTCTACAAGCAGCCTCGTACGAGCTCAACTCAACTTCAAACTGAGAATCAGTCCGGACTTGGGAAGACGGTTCTGGACCATCTCCTTTCGTTTTGCTAGATTGAAATCCCATCATAGCTGATAAAGATTCAAATGGTGATGAAGAAGATCTTAGGAACCCAGAAGCACTTTTTGCTTGTAATCTATTGCTTGTAGCCAAATTTTCACTAAAAGGGTCAGAAAGAAATTATAAGGGTCAGAAAGAAATTATAAGGATCAGATATAGTAGCTTTTAAGGTAGAAGTTAACTCAAGAGCCAAAGCTTGTTGTATGTCAATTCTTTGCAGAGGTATGATGGTCTTTTATACTTCAATAATTAAACAAATTAAACATTTCAATAATCAAACAAAATCCAGCCCATACTTTCTTTAAGTACAGCAAATTAAGATCTTAAAAACCCAGAGATAGTTTTCACGTGTGGGTACCAATTATATCCAGAAGATAATAAAATAATTATCTCAAAATGTAAAAAAATTAATCTTTCAGATATCCCAGATATCGATGAGCTTAAAGTACCTGAATTTCAGATGAAAAGTCTAAGAATTCGATGGTTTCCTGATTACTTCTGACTTCAGATACTTGGAAGATAATAAAGCTCAAAAATATAAGCCAACCACAAACAAGCAAGGTCAACAGCTATATGATCTTGTGAACTCAAGGAGCAAAGCTTGATACCCAATTGAAGATTTAACAAATAGGAGTAAGGATTTAAAAAGAAAAAAGGGAGCATTATACAAGAAGGAAAGGCATTGTTTTGTGATAATGCAAGAAGAGATGGGGTTGCGGGAATGAGGAAATCGAAGGGAAAGTGAAGGGAAATGAGAAAGTAATTGTCAGAGAAAGTGAAAAAGGAGGTTGAACTAATGCTTAGACATAACGCATGTACTCATAGAAAAGCAGAACCTTCCAGCAAATCTGGCTTTTCGCTGCTTAATTCTTTCAAAGTCTCGGTCAATGCCTAACTCATTCCAAGAGAACATCTTCGTTAAGTTTTTTCGAATTCTTCATGCATATTATTATTTAAGAGAAATTATTTAATATATTTACAGTAAAATTTTTTAATTCAACAAGTAAGATTCAAATAATAATACATATATTATTTTTTAAAATTAATTTTTTAAATATATAAGAGATATATATATCATCATTTTAATTTCACATGTAGAATTAAAAATTTTATTTTCATCGTATTTAATAATTTTTCATTATTTAAATAGTTTATATTTTATGTATTGTGAATACATAAATTTTATATATTATAAATAAATCAGATAATATTATTTCATTAATAACGCGAATCAAATGATATCATCTCATTAAAAAATAAAATTTTTAAAAATATTAATTTTTTATATATTTATTTAAAGATTGATATTTACTTAGTAATAAGATGACATAATTTGATTCATTGACAATATATAAAACATATATACTAACATTACATTAAGAATGCATTTGATTTAGAAGAATCCATAAATTTTCTTTTAAAATCTTGACAATGAGTATTTGATTCTCACATTTTATTCAGTATAATTTGATTACGAGAGAAAATGTTAGATTTTCAATAGTGCCCAAAATCTCGAACTCAAAAATCAATCTCTCCCTGTGATATTCTAAGATTTCGAGATGACAGTTATCTTATTTTTAAATTTGACCTGAACACAAAATGATGAAATAGTTGTTACCTTTTTGTAAAATATGTTTGAAAGTGACTGAAATTCAGTTGTAGATTTTTATATATAAAAAAAATTTTATATTATAATTAAGGGGTTACCATGAAAAATGCCTTAAATAATTATTTTATAATTTTATAAATTGATTATTTAAGACATTTTTGTATAAAAAATATTTTAAATAATTTTTTTATATTTTTATAAAAGTATTATTTAAAGTGTTTTTATATAGAAAATGCCTTAAATAAATATTTTATATTTTTATAAAAATATTATTTAAGGTATTTTCTATACAAAAATACCTTAAATAATCATTTTATATTTTTATAAATAGATATTTAAGAGTTTTTATACGAAAAATACCTTAAATAATCCTTATATTTTAGGATTTAGGATTAATATTTTTTATAAAAGGATTATTTAAGGCATTTTTGTACAAAAAACGCTTTAAATAATCTTTTTCTATTTTATGATTTAGGGTTAATAATTTTATAAAAGAATTATTTAAAGTATTTTTTTATAGAAACACCTTAAATAAGCCATTTATAGAGGATTAATATTTTTATAAAATGATTATTTAAGGTGCTTTTTGTACAGAAATAACTTAAATAATTCTTTTATAAAAATTAAAAGGATAATTTAAAGTATTTTTTGTATATAAACACCTTAAATAATCTTTTTATAAAAATATTAACTTTAAAAACTAAAACATAAAAAGATTCCATCAATAAATTTAAAATTTTGTCAATAATTTTTGACACATAATTCTGTCAATAATATAATTATTCCATCGGTAAATATTTCTTCATTAATTACATCAGCACTCTGTCGATAAATATTTCATCGGTAATTGTGTCGACAATTTTTCGATAATCTATTAGTAATCCGTTGGTAAACCATTGCTAATTAGTCGATAATTGGTTTGTAATCCATCAATAAATACTGATTTCCATCAGTAATCCTTTGCTAATCCATCAATAAATTTGTTAGTAATTTGTCAGTATTCTTAGGGTAATCCGTTAGTTTTTCGTCAGTAAGTCGCTAATAAGCCATTGGTAATTGCTACTTTCTGTTGCTAAAAGTGAAAATTTCGATGGTAAAATCTAAAGTTTGTTAGTAATTTGATTAATTTGATTAATAATTATTTAAGAAATCTTTAAATTAAAAATAAAACATGTGTGATTCTTTTAAAAGTCTATTTATTTGTCTATTATTCATTAAAAGTGTAAAGATGAAATTCACATCATAAAGTTTACATCTACAAAAATTCTAAAACAATCCAAACTATAAAGTTGAAATCCATAAAATATAGTAGTGTAAAACAACTCAAATCATCATAATATAAGTCTTGAAAAACATGTCATTGTGCTACATCTCCTAATCTAAAATTTGCGTTGTTGTCATCATGTTTAAAAGGTACTTCTAATTATGTTAGAGGAAATTATCTAAACCCCATCAATTGCATCATTTGATCCATGAAAGATCTAAACTTAGCTTTCAGCTCAATTCTCAACTCATCAATTTGTTGTTATATCTGAGATTGAAGAGGTACAAATAGCATACTACAAAGTAAGTGGGATATTGCTGCTGCAACATTGGACTGACTAGAGTAAAGTAGCTCTTTAGATTTATCTGTAGCTCCAAAGCCATATACATGAGTGTGCCTAACTTCAACCCTCTAATAGCTTTGGTCTATGCCTGTGGATCGAAAATCAAGATGATTGAAAGAGTCTTCACTATATTTTTGAGATAATGTAGTAGCATAGTTCTCTTATAAAAAGTTTAAAACAATTATCATTTCATTTTACCTATGTAGTTCAATAAAGTAAGACAATTTCAAACAATTACAACATCAAGATTTACTGAAGAATGGAAAAAAAATCTAAACAAGTCACGATTAAATATTTAACAGTTTTTACTTTTCACAATAAAAAGTATAACATTTTTCCTTGCTCCAAGGTACTCTAACTCAATGATATATTCTAAGATACCATAAAAGTCATGCTCATAATCATTGTATCAACTTTTTTTCACTCATATCCCATAATTCATCATCTTTCGAGTTTGGCCATAGTTAGCTATATAAAACTTAAAACCATTCACAAAGTAACCTTTAAAACACATAACCAAGCATTCAAGGCTATAAGCTATCTCAACTAGATATCAAGTTGCCATTTTGTTCTTCAACTTATCCAACCATAAAACATTAAAATTGATCATTGTTTAAATTTATATGAAAATATAATTTTAATTCATATATGGTATTATGCTCTAAACTTACAAATTGTCTTAACTATTGTTGCAATCTTGTATCACGTGCTTTCTCTAATTCTATATCACTTATATTCATAAATTATCTTTTCATCGAGTCACTGAATATCTTATCATTATTAATTACAAATTAAAAAAAAATGTTAACTTACATTGTAGAGTTAACATAGTACTTACTCAATGTAAATATTTATCTCTTCACAATTCAATAAAACATATAAATGTGCCTTAGTGTGCTCATAAATTAATAGCCATCAAGAATTATCTTGTGGATCTAATGCTCGGTTAGGATGAGTGAAAATCCAAAAATGTCTTCTAGATTCTGTGACTCCCACATCATCATTACATAGAACTCAATTCAATTTTGTTGACACATTTAGATCAAAATAGAATGAGCAAAAAGTAGATGTCTCATCGATAACTTATGCCTCACATATATATGCTTCAACAAATGCTCGATTGGTGCATTTTTCTTAAGATGATGAAGAAACCTAGTCATCATCATAACATAACATAAATGTTATTAAAGGAAAATAAAATTAATCAATGTTAATGTCTAACAATTGAATCATATTACCTCTCAAATAGATACATCCATCAATAATTAACAAGTTCACCAATTTTTGCCTCATTAGGCAAGTGAATCGGAAAATGCTCCATAAAATCAAAGAAACCTAGAGAAAAAATCTTTTCTAATTCACAGATTGTTTTCATAATGTTTTTTTCAACACTTCCATATGATTTACATATATTTTAGTAAAACATAGATCTTTAAAAAATTAAGATAACTCAGTAATTGCATCACAAATAGAGTTAAGCACCAAATCATTAAAGGTTATTGGGAGTAATCGTTGCATGAAAACATGATAATCATGACTTTTCATCTCATAAAACTTGCAATCAGCCATATTTGTGCATCGAGTTATGTTAGATCTAAAACTATCAAGAAGTCTTAATTGTTTAACTCACACACAAATATTTTTTTCTTTGCCCTTTGCTTAAAGTGAAGCTTTAGGCAGGAAAACTTTTTCATTCCTTTTAACCAATTCTAACTCAAGTTGTTTGCAATACACCTTCAGATCTAGTTTAGCTTTTATGTAGTCTTTGGTTTTATCTTTAACATCCATTATTATGTTAAAGACATTGTCAAAGACATTACACTCAATATGCATCATATCAAAATTGTGTCAAATAAGATTGGTATGCCAATAAGACAACTTCAAAAATATCCTTTCTTCACTCAATTATGACTTTTACCAAAACCATCTAACTTCTAATCACTATATTTCATGCCAAATATAATATCACGAAAGTTATCTAACCAAGACAAAATTTTTTCAGTTGATAATGAAACAATAAAGGAGTCACACTATACTCTTTTTTAAAATTTATCTCTTTACCTTCTAAAAAGATGATCAAAAGGCAAAAACTGACTATGACAATAGAAAAAGCAAGGTTTCTTATCATTAGCCAATAAAAAAGACTTTCCTTGTCTCATGCAATAAAGACATGATAAGTTTTCATAAATGCTTTATCCAAACAACATACCAATTGTAGTAAAATCATTAATTGTCCATAAAAGAGCTGCCCTTAAATGAAAATTTTATTTTTTATAAGCATTATACATCATAACACCATTCAACCATAATATTTTAATTCATCTATTAAAGGTCTCAAGAAACATATATATTTTGGCCCAAATTACTCTTTCCTCAAATGACTATATTCAACAAGATATATTCTCGCTTCATACATGATCATGGCGACCAATTTTATACTACTAATATTACTGGCTAACAAAAGTATAGTTTCATACTTGGACCAAATGAACAAAAATCATCGGCACATAATTTTAGTCTTACATTTTGAAGTTCAAGTGCAAATGATTCATGGATGTAATTGAAATCTTCTTAAGCTTCACCATCAACAAGATGTTGAAATAAACTATCATGACTTTAGTTATGAGCATGTAATGTCGTATATTCAGCAGTTTTAGTTGACATAAAAAATTTTTAACGTCTCTATATCAATAGCATATAACGTAAGATTTTATAAAAAATTTATTGTTTCATCTCACCACCAAACTTATTCCTTAAATATCGAGGATCACCACATACTGAACACTATATCAATTTTGCTACTTCATTATAAAAAACATACAATTGTTTTCACATATATGGATTTTTTTATAACCAAATCCCAGTTTCATTATCTTTTTTTCATTTTATAAAAGTTTTTTGTTAATTTATCATCCACTAGCAACATATCCTTCTATGTTCATCAGACAATCAAAACATGATTCACTCATTTTAAACTCTAATTTACAATTTAAAAGTTGCAATATAGCATAAAAGGTTGTGTTTTCGTACAGTTTGACCATAATGGTTCATCTGCATCATTCAACAAACAATAGAAGCTTGTCACATCTACACTAAGATCTTTCTTATCAATTCTTGCCTCACTAGTATAATAAGCATCCACCCTAAAATCAGGATAAACAGCATCACCATTCTAGTGTACGAATTTTCTATTCTTACTTCACTAATTGGTTCAAAGGTATCTTATTTATTAATGTTTGTTCTACTTCTAACTCCTCATGTGAGACTTAACTCATATAACCAAGAGTAAACCCTTTATAATAAAGGTGCTCATACACAACATCTACTTTTAAAAGCATTTTGTTCTCACATTGGGTACAAAGACACCTAATCTTCTCATTACTTACAAAGTATGGTTGAGAAAAAGCATATCCAATAAATTTCTCCACACCATCACAAAAGTTTTGACTAATGTGTTCATTTACATCTAAGCATGAATACATCCAAAAATGATTGTCCATTTTTTCAACCCTAATTGAATCATCATAAATGTCAAAAAAATATAACTATTAGTATCTTAAATTGAAATATAAGCAATTAAAGTCCTGTAAAACGTTCAACCTTTTTATTCATTGACCATATAAGCAATTATTTTTATACTTTACAAAATTATATAAAAGATAGCATAAGGTAATTATTGGTCTACTTTAACAAATAGTCCATCAATGATAGAAAAAGTTGTAAAAAATTCATCATACGTACTACAAAATGACACATTCACAACAAGTTTAATGTTCAGCACAAAAATAATATATTTTTTGTTTCAATATTGAAGAATACCTCAAATACTGGGCTTTTCAGTGTAGTTCGAGGTGTTGCAAGAGATTTTCTCTAAGATACTTCTACAGAGCTTGTTCTACTTTCAAAACCAATAGAATGAAAAATAATAAAAGTATGTATCATGAAAAAGAATGAAAAAAACTTATTCTCTAAAAAGAAAAGAATGAAAAGCATGCATGGTCTTCCTAAATATATGAATTTAATAGAGAAAATCAAAGAGAAAAGTATTTATTTCATGTCTATAAATAGATATACAAAGAAGGATGTCAAGAGCAAGCTTTCAGGCTATGTTTGGATTGAGGGAAGGAAAGGGAAAAGAAAAGAAAGCAAGAGAAATAAAAAAAACCTTTTTTTTTTGTTTGGTTTATCATTGACATGTTAATAAAAGAAAGGAAAGGAAATTAAGCATCTTTCCCTTTCCCTCAAAAGCTCAAATTTTTAATTATCCTAAATTAGGGTAAACATGAAAGAAATGAAATGATTAAAATTTTTTAATATAAAATGACTTTTATGTCTTTATTATATTTTATCATTTTTCAAAGAATACTATTATAATATTCAAGCTTAACTATTGATGTTAACCATTGATGCTACCTTTAAATCTTTTGCAACTCATTCCTTAACTATTTTTTTCTAATAACTTTGAATTTTATATATTTTTAATTTATGCTTAGATCTTTTTTTTTTTCATTTTGTTTTGACTTCACAAATTCTTAATAATAAAAATAAAAGAATATGACAAAACATGTACAACAATAGAAAAATATGAATACTTAAACAAATTTATGGTTAGTTTTATCTTAATAATAAATATTTAAGTTTTTAATTTTCTCATTTATGGATTAATTTTGAAAAAAAAATTGTAGTATAAAAATAATTCTAAATACACATTTTTTATGAATTAATTATTAAAATATTCTTTTTAATTGAAATTATTTTTATTAATTTTTAAAATTTTTTAAAATAGTTAATATCAAGATTATTCACATGATAGAAACATATTTTATTTTAAAAAGTATAATTGAAGCAATATAATATAATATCTCATTCCATTTCCTTTTCACAACTTAACCAAACTAAGGTTATAATCAATCATTTTCTTTCCTTTGTTCAATTTAGCTATCTAAACAAAGGAATGAACTATCATTTCCTTTCATTTAAAAACCTTTCTTTTCCCCTTTTTTTTTCATTTTTTCCTTTATTAACTTCAATACAAACATAGGCTCAGCCTCGCAATAACTAAACTTCATCCTAAACATTAATCCTTTCACATAGCCATTTGACACACATACATGTATCATCATATACAAGCACACACCATTAACCATTTCACAGTTAATGGGATGCACTCATGCACCATCAGACACAAGCACATACCATAAGCTATTTTACACAAGCATGCATTATCAACCAATTCATAGTTAATGGGATAATAAAGATTATTTGACACACAGACGCACACGAGTATCATCAGACACAAGTACTCACCATCAGCCATTTGGCACGAACGTATACATCATCAGACATAAGTATGCATCATAAGCTATTTGACACAAACACACATAATCAACCATTTGACACGCATGCATGCATCATTATACACAAGCACACACCATTAACCATTTGACACAATACACATTACTGGCCATTTGACACACATGCACACATCACTATACACAAGCATGCATCATCAGTCATTTGACACAAACTTATTTAAGTATATGCCCTAAAAATGATAGTAGTTAAAATGGAAAGATACATTTTTTTTCAAATATGCTTTTAATCTTTGATGATTTTTATAGTATCTACATAGTAATTATTTTTTAAAAAGTTAGTTGAACTCATTGGTTTAGTTAAAGGTGTGGTGACAAGTTGATAATTTTTTGATAACCAAACTTCAATAACCCATCCCTTGTATTTAACCTAGGATTCCAAGTTCCAATGAAGAACATTGCTATTTTTTTTTTAATTTTTGCTCAACCAAAATTCAATTTTATTAAAAACCCAAAAAAGATAAAACTAGTTACAAAGCTTGCATTAACAAAAAGCTTACAAGAAGATAGAACTTTAAAAGATTATAAACTTTTCATCTTATAGCTTGAACAATTTTTTCATAAACTTTCCTATTTGTCCTATCCATATGAAACATTCATATTCACAAGACAGCACCTAAAATCAAGACCCAACCATTAACCCAAGATTGAAATATATATTTCCTTAATTACTTCATAGAATTGTATTAAAAAAATTAATCCCAAAATGTTATAAGGCTAATCACAATTACCAAAAGACCACAACTTCTCAATTATCTGAAATCAAAAGCCATCACTTAGTATCCTACAAGAAAACCAGTTAATATATATACCTTTAATAGCCATTTCACAAATTGAACTCTTATACTACTACAGATACTTTTGGCATTCTATGACATAATTTGCATTTTACACCCTCAAACAAAGTTTTCAGATAAATCATTCAATTTGAATCTAATTTGAATCCAAGTTTCAAAAACCTTGTAATTTCTATGCTAACCTCTACTGTTCAGATAATCACAAGTCTAGTTTTGTCAATAGGTCTCAAATTATGCACACAAGCCCACTAATCTTCACATGTTCAACAATTTAAGAAAAGTTGGCATTTATGCTATCAAGCAAATATTTTCAATTTTTTTTGGTTTATCATTAATGCACTTTGATATTTATGCTTCAACCAAAAGATAAGTTAGTGAAAAAACAAAAACTAAGTTAATACCTACCATGGACGAGACAAAGATAGAGAACAATGACAATTGATGAAAACAGAATGATGGCAAGGCGTAATAGAGGATGAACCGATGGAAGAGAGAGAATGAGTAAACAAAACTTCGATCAGGGAAATGCATGACGACAATAAAGGGGAGAGAAGGGAAGAGTGATAAGGGTAAGGGATTTTAGGGATTTAAGGATTCTTATGAAAGAGAAAGAAAATAAGAAAGACATTTAGGATTTTGTTTTTATTATATTTATCGATAGATTACATATGAAAATTTCATCAATAACCAAAATTTATTAAATAATTTATTTCTTTTATACCGTATAATTCATTCTAATTTTTTTATGAAAATTGTTTATCAACAGAATAATCCATCGATAATGTTGATATCGATTGATTACCGACGGATTATTCTATTAGTATTTTCATGCCAATTATCCAAACTTGCCTCATATTTACGTATAGAATATCATGATATTTTTTTTCGTTGGTAAATTTTGTTGGTATTTCATCAAAATTCTATCAATGTTTCCATGGTAATTTTATAGTTATAATCTGTTGGTAAATCATTGACAATTTGTAGGTAATTACTGAAGGAATTTTTCATCGATGTTGAACAAATTTCTAGTAGTGATATTATCAACTTACAAAAATTATTAGAACAATGTTACTTCAAATCTTTGTCACACCTCCCATCATAATAAATTCACGTAAATATTTCATATTTCATAATGTTAAACTTCTAATTATAATAAAATTCATAATTTTAATTTTATGTAATAAAATATTTAAAAAATATAGATGATAGAAATAAATAAAATAATTTATTATATTAAATTTCATAAACAGTTAATGATTAAATCATTATAAAACTACATTGACATGACATTTAAAAATTAATATTTTCACAAACATTGATAAGTAAATTGTAAAATTTAAAATACTTGAAATTTTTTGAATTAATTGAATGATAAATACTTGATGTCATAATGTCTAAATCCGTAGAGCTATCGCTAGACATAGTTTAAGGAGTTGCCACCAATCTTTTTTCTTTAAAAGCAATTAACCACTTAACTGAATCTGTTTCATTTTAAAAAGAAATCTCAAACTTGATTTAGGTATTTTTAAAAGGTAGATTCTAATCTATGAAACCAAGTCAGATCCAGAAATACGGTTACATATAAAAAAGGTTCTAGCACCCTCATAACACCCAACAAATAATAGTACTAGCTATTTCGTGTTATCCATAGAGTCTTAAAAAATCTTATTAGATAGTTAATTATTATAAACTATTTTTAATTGACTCCAATATTTTTTGTAGAAAATTAAAAAATTCTCTCACCTTAAGATTATGTAAGAAAACTATCATTTCTTTTGCAAAAGTTTTGTCATCAAATTATTTAACATTTATTTTTAAAGCTCTACCATTGAATTACTTTTTCCTCATATTTTCAAATTTTCTTATTTAAAATATTTTAACTTTCCTAAAAAATAAACAAAATATTTAAATAAAAACTTATACGTAAATGAATAAATAATATTGGTTTATAAAAAATAAACAAAAATAAATAAACAAATAAACAGATAGATAAATAAATAATACCTTAGCTCGGCTGCAGGAATACCAAATGGCTGGAGTGGCTTAGAAAGCTATTCAGCTTAACTCAAACAATGCCTACTAAAAAGTAAGTCACGAATTGGGTTGCAATTGGATTAGGTTAGGCAATGAGTTGAAGCACAAATCTTGGCTTCTTTAATACCAAAAACAGCATTGTTTTTTCAATGGTATAAAAGCCTAATTTCTTTTTCTTAGACTACTTATTCCCTCTCTCTATCTCCTTTTGTTGTTTCTCTCTCTAGGTAATGTCAGGTCGTTGGTTTCTGTCAAAAACCACTGAAAAACTCATCGATATCTGGAAACATTGCCAAAAAATTCAAACCTTGCCAAAAAAAATCACCAAAAACTGTAAAAATTGCCATAATGTTGATCGAATTCTGAAATTTTTAGAAAAAAATTAAAAAATTCAAAACATTTTCCCAAAAAAATACTAATTCAACTTTCTAGCTTTCTAGAAACCTCTAAATGACCGAATGAAATTTACCACTCCTCAAGATTCTCTAAGTACTTTTTACCAAAAAAAATTTTTTTTTTGCTTTTAGAAAGATTTTTTTGAAATTTTTTATTAGTTTTTTCACTCACTGATTGCTACTGTCCTTTTTTTTTTTGTTGTGCAATCACTAAGGATTTATACAGTGATCAAATAGTAAGGATTAGGTGCAAAATCAATCAAAAATTTCAAAAATTAAAATCCCTTTTTTTAAAAAAATTATATTCCATTCATCCATTTTATCTTGGTGCACAATTTCAAATTTTAACTCTTTTTATCTTAGATTTTTATTAGAATTAGTCTTTTACCTTTTATTATTATTTATTATTTATTTTTCATTTTTTACCAAATATTTATCTAAATCATGTCAATAGGAAACGAGCCATATTTCATTAGATCATTAAAAACTTTCTAAGTAGCATGGGCCATAATCCATGGATAAAAAAATTAGTATTCTAAAAATGGATGTTTACACTTAAAGCAATAATATTTTAGTAATTTTGATAATTGATTAGTATTCATCTATTTTTCAAATTTAAATGGTATAATTATAATAAAATAAAATTTTATAATTTAATTTCATGCAATAAAAATAATAGATTTTTATTTTTTATATAATTCAAGGATTTATTTTAAGTATTATTAAAATATATTTCTATATGGAATATAAATGATAAAATAATTTATTATATGAAATTTTACAAACATTGTTAATCATAGAGCTGAGCAAATAGTCGATTTGGTTAATTTGGTTGTAAAAATTGAAAAATCGATTTAACCGATTTAATCTTAGGCTAAAATCGAACCAACCAAAATATAACATAAAATCGAAAAAACTAAACCAACTTAATCCAGTCAGTTTCAATCAGTTTTCTTGGTTTAGTCAATTTTTTATCCATAAGGGAATGCATCTATTATATGAATTTTGCTTTCAATCCACAGCAAGCAAATAGCTCTATAAAAAATGGCATAACCTTTGAACTATTAGCCTTCATAATTCACAACATCAGCTTTTCCTTCTTTTTTCTTGGGTGGTCCACTCTTTTCCATATTAGCTATCTCTCATCCATCTAATTTGCCTTTCTTAATGACATTTTTAATCATTTTACCCGAGATAACCATGTCGATGAAGTTTTTCATAGCATTTCCTATCAGTCTTTCATAATAGTTAAGTTTAAAAGTACTGGCAAAGAGCACTATTACCTCTTTCTCTGTGAGGAATGGTTGGACTTGGGTGGCGATAACCCTTCATCTTTAGGCATATAGCTTGAAACTTTTTATGGCTTTCTTTTTCATACTTTATAAGGAGAGGCAATCAAGAGCCAACTCTATTATGTGTCTATATTGGGTGATTAATGCCCTTGCCAATTCATTCTAGGAATGGATACAGGCTCAGTCCAACAACACATGCCATCTAATCGTAAAGCCTGTAAGGCTATCTTGAACCACATGTATCAGCAACATCTCATAATGAGTATAGGCAATCATTTTACGGCTATACATGGTAACATGAGTTACCAAGCATTTAGTCCCATCGTATTTTTTAAATTTGGAGACCTTAAACTTCGACAGAATAATCACATCTGAAATTAAGCATAGTCTAACTTCATCCATTAAATCGAAATAATCCATTCAATCAATAGCTCAAACTTTCTACTCTAAAATATTCATCTTTTACTATGAGCTTGACTCCTTTATCACCTTAGAACGTTTTATCTTTAATCTCTCCTTATTGAGATCATCAAAATCAAGGATTTTGATTAGGCCAAACACATTCACCTTAAAAGTGGGGTTAATGTAACTATGATATGGTATTTCAAGATTAGTGTAAGCATATACCCCAAAAATGGTATTTATGGAACCTGTACATCTTGAGAAGATTGGCCTTGATTTAGGCCAAACCTAGGAAGGTATAGAGAATCCACAATGTCTTAACTCTGATTTGAATTAGGGGTCTCTTTTACTATATTACCTTTATCCAACTTCTTTAGCATCTCCATCATCTTTGTCAATTTCCCTTTTTAACTCTTCTTGAGCTTTCTCTATCTTATCCATACGATAATTTTTTTCTTGTTTCATTTGCCTTATTTGTGATTGAGTATTATAAAGGTGATGGGTAAGTTGGATTACAGTTATCAACAATCAAGCTATCTTGAACCTTTAATACTATATCTCATAATTAGTAAACTTATATGATTATGTCATAAGAACCTAAGATGATTATTTTGTTAAATGTAGTGAATGAAAATGCATAAATGTAATTTAACCAAAAAAATCTCATGTATTTCAAGAACTCTGTTTACATGAAAATTATCATCCTAGAATTTTAACCGTAAAAATGCTTAATTTGTTTATATTGATCCTTTGCTTCATCAATGAAATTTAGCAGACACTACCCATGTTTCCTTATTGGGGTCACCACTTACCCCATTGCTTGTCTCTTCAACCATTTCTCTCGCCTTGTATACCCATTTTCAGATTTACGTTGCCAAGTGCTTAATATATTTCTGCCTCTTTAGATTTTCTCTTTTACCATACCATTCTTAGTATGATAATTTCCTATGCTTTTTAATCAATGTAACAATGTAATCTTCTTGTTCATTTAATCTTTGCCTCAACTTGCTTATATAACTATTTAACATGTTATTTTTTGTTTAAACCTTGGTAATTTTTTCCTCCAACTCAACATATTCTTGATTCAAACGCTCATTCTCATTAGTCAGCTTAATAATTGTTATCTCATTGGCTTTTACTTTCACATATAATCTCTTGTGTTCTTGGTGTAGCTCTGCTAGATCTCTTACAGTTATGTCATATTTCCTAGCAATTTTGTAAACCTTAGCTTCTTGTTTTTAAGCTTTTTCCTTCCATTAATCCTTCCCTTCTTGAAGCTTTTAAATCTCTTTCTTTAGCTTATCTTTTTCGACCTCAAACTCCCTTTTTCGTAAGCTTTAATTCGATGGTATTAATTCAAGTTTTCACCCATTGGTTGTTGAAAGTTTTTAAGAGTGAATATAACTTTTTTTCCTTATCTTGCTCTCCAAACCAAGTACCCATGAGTGACTTTATTAGTGAAAGATCCATGATTCACCTTTGAAGACTTTTTCATGCTTTAATCACATCATTCATCTTCTAAAATGCCTTTGGCTCACTATAAGAAAAATCTGACTGACAAAGTTTATATGCCATAGGAATGGTGCATAACTCGTTACTCTTTATAGGCTTAAAAGTGGAACCATAATCTTCTCTCCTCACTGATATAACAGGGGCTCATGATTCATCTATAAGACTAACCATTTTACCTTGGTGCTCATAAGCTTTTGTATAAAAGCCACTCACTCTTTTTTAAACTTTTGCTCTAGCCACTTGCTTTCACAAAATTCTTTAATTAAAACTTAATTACGAAAGTAAAGCTTTGAGAATGCATTTTTCTTACACTCAAAATAACCTTTCATCCATAGATATAATAGCGATGCACAGCCTGTGAAACTCTTTCTATTCTAACGATAATAACTTAATGATCTAACAATCTCTATCAATATTATCGATGAAGGGTTTTAGCCATTCACCAAATTTTCAAAGAAATCAACCATTGGTATCTTAATATAACCTAAAACTTTTGACAAAATCACCATTCCATATATGGCTAAGGCAACTACATCTAACCCTTGCTCATCATTGGAATGTTGCATAAGAAAATCATGAAAAAACTTTCAAAACAAACAATCTGCCCTAGTTTTCTCTTTGTTTGCAAATTTACAGTCTCCTTATTTATACCCATGAGACTCGTTAGATTCTTACAGAATCCTAACTTGTGTTTCTTGACATATATTCTGTTAGGAGCCTTGAGGTGCAAACCTAGCAAAGTCGAATATTCTTCAATGGTTGGTGTCATATTAACTTCATTAAAGATGAAATACTTGTATGAAAGATCCCAAAATTAAACTATAACTCTGATTAATTGACTCTCAACATTCACCGTAAGAAGGTATGCTATGTGTCCATGTCTTTAGCAAAAATCTTTTTGCCTTAATAGGCTTATCTTCTTCCACATGTCAACCAAGTCTTCTAAATGATTCTATTTAAGGAGGATAGATATCTCTTTAGACAAGGTAGAAGCATGATCGCTGGTAGACAATCTTCATCCTTTTGCTAGATTTTTTCCATCTAAACCTTTACTTTATTTGATGACTCGTAAGAAGATAATATGGATGAAGAACAAACTAGTCATTCTGTGGACATTATGAAAAACTTTTGGTTGAAGACTATATTCTCAGGTAAACTGATATGAGTATGAATCATGCAAAAATGAACAAATAAGAGAAAAGATTAGTTAGCACACTAAATAAGGAAAAATAAAATAAAATAAATAAATAAATTAGAGCATCATACATAATAAAAAGAATGAATCCTAAATTCTTGGTCAATTCTAGAGGAAATGACATAGCTTTTCCTATAGATTAGGCTTTTCTAAGGTTTATTATATATGGTTTAAGGTTGAAAATATAAAGGTTTCCAAATTATTCATTATATCATTGTCCATCACAAACTAGCAATCCATTTCAATCCTCTACCATTACAAGCTACAAGTAAAAAGGGTTTAATTTGAATAAGAGTATTTTGTTAGCCACTACGAAGGCATTAAAACCTCAAGAAAGTGTAGATACTTTACTCATTCATAAAAGGACGAAACTTGAGTGTAGAGCTTATATTATGCATATGCATATGATATAATAAGTAAAATAAATTAAATAAGTGAATAAATAAAAATCTTTTTAAAAAATCCAATTTTATTAGGCTATTAGATAACACAAATTTATTTACTGGTCTAACTCTCAACTTATCTCTAATGAAATCGTCAAATTATAATAACATCTAGATCCGTGAACTTATCATTAGACATAACTTAAAAAGTTATTACCAATCTTTTTTTTAGGTATGATTGGTCATTTGATTGAATCTATCCTATTTAAAAAAAAAAATCCAAACTTTATTAAGATATCTTTAAAAGTTAGATTCTTGTCTACGAAATCAAGTCAGGTCTGATAGTACGATTACATATAAAAAATATTATAACACTCTCATAACGTCTATCAAAGGATAATACCAGTTATTTCATGTTATTCATTGAGCTTTAAAAAATCTTACTAGATAGTTCATTATTGAAAATTGTTCTTAATTGATTCCAACGCTTTTGGTAAAAAATTAAGAGAACTTTCTCATTTCATGAGTATATAAGACAACTATTGTTTTTCTTGCAGAAGCTCTGCCATTGAATTATTTAACATTTATTTTTTAAAAATTTAAAATCCAATGAAAAATTGATACTTCAATTTTTTCTTAAAATTTTTTTTTATTTTATTTTAGAAAAAACTAAGGACTTATTTAACGAAAATTTAATACTTTCAAGTTTTTTCTTAAATATTTTTGAAACATTTTTCATTTTAGGAAAATTAATACTTTACTTTTTCTCAAACATTTGAAATATTTTTTTATTTAATAAAAATCAATACTTTAACTTTTTCTCAAAACAATTCTTTGAAGTATTATTTATCTTTTTTTTACAAAAAAAAAATCCTTTGAAATTTTTTTTTTGAAATATTTTTTAATTTAAGAGAAAAAAATAAATACTTTAACTTTTTCCTCATTTTTTCAAATTTTCTTATTTAAAATATTTTAACTTTCCTAAAAAAATTCAAAAAAAAAATCTTTGAAGAAAAACTTATATATAAATGAATAAATAATATTGATTTAAAAAAAATAAACATATAAATAGGTAAATAAATAATAAATAAATAATACCTTAGCTTGGCTTGGCTTGACTTAGCTTGACCCGAGTGCAAGAGTACTAGATGGTTGAAGTGGCTTAAAAAATGGCTCGACTCAATTTAAACAATGGCTACTGAAAAGTAAGTAACAAACCGGATTGCGACTAGATCGAGTCGAGCAACAGGTTGCAACATAGATCCTAGCTTCTTTAATACCAAAAACTACATCATTTCTTCGATGGTATAAAAAGCCTAATTTTTGCTTTTTTTTTTCAAACTGCTTCTTTCCTCTCTTTCTCTCGCTCTCCTCACGTCGCTTTCTCTTTAAGTGATTCTCAGCCGTTAGGTTTTGTCAAACACTATCGAAAAATTTGTCGATATGTGAAAATATTTTTGAAAAAATCAAACCTTGTTGAAAAAGTTACCGAAAACTATAAAAATTCATCGAAATATTCGTCAGATTCTAGAATTTTCAAAAAAAATTCACAAATTTAAAAAATTTTCCCTAAGAAACACCAATTCAACTTTCAAGCTTTCTAGAGCCGAATCAAATTTACCACTCCTCAAGATTCCCTAAAGACCTTCTGCCATAATTTTTTTTTGTTGCTTCCAAAAAGATTTTTTTTGAAATTTTTGATTGCTTTTTTCACTCACTATTTGCTACTGTCTTTTTTTTTTTTTTTTGTGATCACTAAGGGTTTATATAGTGATCAAATAGTAAGGATGACCAAGAATCTCAAAAATTAAAATCCTTTTTTTTTCCAAAAAAAAAAAATTCTATCCCATCCATCCATTTTATCTTGGTAAACAATTTCAAATTTTAACTCTTCATATCTTAGAGTTTCATTAAGATTAGTCTTTTGCCTTTATTATTATTTATTATTTATTTTCCATTTTTTACCTAATGTGTATCTAAATCATGTCAACAGGAAACGAGCCATGTATCATCAGATCATTAGAAACCTTATGAGTAACATGGGCCATAATCTATGGATCAAAAATTTAATATTTAAAAAATAAGTGTTTACACTTGAAGTAATAATGTTTTAGTAATTTTGATAATTGATTAATATTCATCTATTTTTAAAATTTTAATGGTATAATTATAATAAAATAAAATTTTATAATTTAATTTCATAAAATAAAAATAATAAATTTTTATTTTTATTTTATATAATTCAAGGATTTATCTTGAGTATTATTAAAATATATTTCTATAAGGAATATAAATGATAAAATAATTTATTATATGAAATTTTACAAACATTGTTAATCATAGAACTAAGCAAATAGTCGATTCAGTATTTAATTTGATTGTAAAAATAAAAAAACTAATTTAATCGATTTAATCTTAGGCTAAAATCGAACCAACCGAAATATAACATAAAATCGAAAACACTAAACCAACTTAATCCAGTCGGTTTCGGTCAGTTTCCTTGGTTTAGTCGATTTTTTATCCATAAGGAAATGCATCTATTGTATGAATTTTGCTTTCAGTCCACTGCAAGCAGACAGCTCTAGCTAGCTAAACAATGCTTGGAAGGCAGTAAATGTACTTACTAGCCAGCTAATACTACTTTTTTTTTTTCTAACAAAGCAAAACGAGCTTTAAAGTGAAAGCTTAAAAATTTATATTTGACTGGGGAACAAAATCAAAACTCCAGTTAGCCATTTGCTTCCTTTACCCACACCAAAAATATATCATGATAATAAAATTGCATGAAAGAAACATAGCATTACAGACAGGGTTTTGCAGCTGCATAAACAGAGTAATGTGAAGAAATTTTTGTTTTAATTTCTTCATATTATTCTGTTTGTTCCTTAAGAAAAAATGATAAAAAAAAGAATCAACTTTTGAGAATTATGACTTTCTTTTGTTTAATTGGAAAGACAAAATGAGAACCCAATTCAATAAAAAAAAATTGAAATTACTTTTGGAAAGTTGGTTTTTAGTTCATACTAGCAATTACTGAAATAATGAAAACATTAGTTCTAAAATTCAATTCAATTCCTTCTAATTTCGTCCACTTTTTCGGCCACATTATTCTTGATGAAAAGACAAAAAAAAATATTTGCTTCTTGAACCCACAGTTCTATATCTTACTCCTTGCTAGCATTAAAATTTTCAATGTAAAACCAATCCACATGCTTAAAAAAAAGAAGAACAACTCAATAAAATTGCTAAATTTGAACTTTAAAAAAATTTAATTCCTAGCCAAAAAAAAAAAACAAAATTCATTGAGAATCCAAAAAAAACCATCTCCCCATCCAAAAACCCAATTTCAAAAACCTCTAAAAGAATGAAAATTTCAGCTACATAACCGTCAAACAAGTTCAAAACCCAGTTCATCCTTCAGTAATAGTAGCAAAGGCAATGGGGTTTGAGGCAATACCTTGAGTGGTAGGAGAAGAGACAGAAAAAGTGAAAAAGAAAAAGAAGGGAAATGGGAAAGCTTTGAAAGGAGAGAGAAGAAGGAAACAAAGTGAAGGCATGGAGCTTGTGTGGTGGAAGGCCGCTTAGGCCACTTGGCAAAAGGGGAAGGGAAAGGGAAAGGACAAAAGGCGTTTGGACTAACCATCGTGTGGTGGCTTCGAGCGTTACTAATGGCTTCTAGAGTGATTATGAAAGGTGGCTTCCGGTACAATAGAGCCGTGGAGCTCAATCGGCGCTGCGGTAGCGAGAGAGACATAAGGGAGAATGTTTGAAACAGATGAAATGCGGTCTAGATTTTAGGGAGAAAGAGAGGTGCAAGAGTGACAGATTCATGTACTTAAGGTATTTTGTAAGGGTAAACATGCATTTTACTAAATATTTAATTATTAAAAAGTCAATTTTTTCAGTCAGCTCAATTCATTAGATTTACTTAAATGCAGGGTTTTTTATTGGCTTTTTCAGTTTAAATTGACGAATGCTCTCCCCTAGTTAATCAAATCAATAAAAATTTACGATGACAACGAATCATTAATAATAAAGACTAAAATATTAACAAATTTCAAACGAAAAATATCAAAGATAAATCCTCATGTCGTCACTCATTCATAGTTTGAACCTGTGAAATTCAAATAACAAAAGTACTATACAGATTAGCTATTTTCGACCTTGATTCAGCTGCAATCTCTATCATCTGACTCACTTCCAGAATCAAGCATGTTCAATATATATATATATTTTTTTATCTAGAACATACAAATTTCACTATCTTAAGGCAGGTGCTGAACAGGGAAGAACAGAGTCGTCTAGGCAGAAGGAATCACTATAGAGTTGCCTAATGTAGATTCTGTAAGTCCTGTCTCGTACGCCGAACTCTATCCATCGGTGAACAATCAGTTTCAGATGCAAAGTTAAATAACAACAGAATCCTTCCCAGTGATATTCTTAGTTCTTGAAGGATTCAACTGCTAAACTTTCAATTAAGCACAAGAACCACACCAGGCGTCATGGAATCAAAATTTCATGCCGGTCCAATGTCACTATAAACGTTTTTCCTTTTTCTTTTTTCTGGTTTCGGTTTCGGAATGGGGAAATTGCTAGTTATAAACCCTTTATAACTGGATTAACCTTGTTATTTTTCCATGGGGTGACTTTCTGACCATCAGAGCACAAGCTATGGAGAAAAATCAAGAAGGGCAAAGAGGAGCAGCCATTGGCGGCTCCAATGCAGTTCATTACCAAGTTGATCAACTTGTTCTCCAGACATGTAATAGCTTTGGAATTTATTAAAAGCTAGACAGCTAGAGCTAAAAGTTGGCCTTGGTAGAACAGAAGACACAACAGATAAGGATATTTGAAATGCATGGGCATGTAGAATCGATGAAAGATGAGTTCAAGATGCTGGTCTACTAAGCAACTACCAAGAATCTCCAAGGGATCGATAAATACAATATTATTCATTGATACTACTTAATAGTGACAGACAAATCCCAGAAATCAAAATGCCTGCAGAAAGTGAAACCATATAATCAGAACTACACAAAGTTGCCGAGTATCTACCAAGGACCAGAGCTAAACTAGCATATTGAACTTATTACAACTTCACACTGAAGAATGAGCAAAAAAATTGTAAGTGATTAAGCAAGCTATCGCCCATCATTGTAGACAATAACATAATTTGTACTTTAGTGGCGCTCGGTTCTTTCACTTTTCACCCACTTTACTTCAGTCGAATTCTTCACTTGTCAAAAACCAAATGTACAAAATATAAACAAACAAGATTCACAATCTTCTTTTTATTTTCCATTACTTACCTCAAAGATTCCACTTTCATTTACATAGATCATGTCCTTGCTTATTATTTCTCCCTGTGGTGAATTTTGTTTTTATCATACGCATTAAAACCAGAAAATTCCAGTTCCAGGTAAATAAATATTTCAAAAGTATCTTCTATAAAGCAACCTACATAAAAAAATTAAAAAAATTAGAGCAGAAACAAGGTTTGTTTCAAAATTTTCTTCAAACAGCTCTCATGATCACCTATCAAGACGCGTTCTTTAACTGATAGTTTCATACAAAATTTGGGAAAGGAGTTGCACAGACAGTGTTATAGCAGGCAATATGTCCTGACCCTCAACAAACTAAAATCTGTAGTTTCATCCAGAATTTGTGGACACCGGACAGTAAATGAAAATTTCACAACTAAGCACCGCAGAGTGACAATTACATTCTCAAAAGTAACCAAAATCTCAGAAAACATACTTGGAAATAGAAGAATATTAGGAATTGCCTGACTTTATTGATGACACAGAAATCACCAGATTTCTCATTTTACCAAGATGAAGAACGAAATGGCTCAGATTTATGGTACCATTTACAAACTAAAAGTTTCCAGATTCAAAACATCCAATTCCTTATAACAATTCTTTATAAAGATTACTGTGTATGTGTAAGAACTCATAAGACCAACAAATGAGGAGGAAATTCTATTATCACTATCACAGTACTTATTTCCGTTTGAATTAAAGAAATTACAGCACAGAGAGAAAATCAACATTCTAGCTTTATCATCCTTGTAGAAGAATATTCCCAACATTAATACTACTCACCTGCTCCTTTCTCAAAGGCCTTTTGCTCAAACACAACAAGAAGCAGCAGAGTCAAGGCCTTTTATCTAATCAAATGTTTTAGACAATTCCACCTCACCTACAAGAACAGGATCACAAATTATACAACAACAAAACAAAAGTCAGTTTTGCCTGTAAGCTATAAAATTAGCCAAAGAAATCAAAGGAGCAGCTTTCTCAGGATCAAATCCTTGGAGCAACTCTAACGCATCACTCTTTAACTTCTCTGCAAACTCCCTTGACTTCTCTATCCCGATCAACTTTGGATAAGTCACTTTATCAGCCACCAAATCTTTTCCTGCCGTCTTCCCTAATTCCTTAGATGACATAGTCACATCAAGAATGTCATCCACAACCTGAAACAAAAGCCCAATATACCTCGCAAATTTCCTCATCCTTTCCACATCTTCATCGCATCCACCCCCAAGAATCGTCCCCAAAACCACAGCCGCTTCAAGCAAAGCAGCAGTTTTGTGAACATGAATAAATTCTAAATGATCCAATCCCACATCTGTTAGTCCCTCACTGGTTATATCAACAACTTGACCGGCCACTAACCCTTCAGCCCCAATAGATTTAGCTAATTCCCCAATCGCCCTTACAATCCTCCCAGGCGTAACACCAACTGTAGAAACAGCTATATGTTCAAAAGCAAAAGCTAAAAGAGCATCCCCTGCTAAGACAGCTATATCCTCACCAAAGACTTTGTGGTTAGTTGGTTTTCCTCTACGAAGATCATCGTTATCCATGCAAGGAAGATCATCGTGGATTAAAGACATGGTGTGGATCATTTCAACAGCACAAGCTGCAGGCATAGCCATGGATTCTTCGCCACCAACAAGTTCACAGGCAGCTAAACAAAGCGCTGGACGGACCCTTTTGCCACCTGCTAGAAGAGAGTAACGCATTGCTTCATGGATTTTAACAGGGTCACGGAGTGAAACAGCTGACTCAAGGGCTTGGTTAACTGCAGTGGCTTTTTGAACCATATAGGATTTGAAATCAAAGGCTAGTTTTTGAGGGTTTTGTTCTTCTTCCTTGATAGTGTCTTCTTTGGTAAGGACTGCGGAAATTGAAATAAGAAATCTAAAGCTGCGTGTTTTGGGGGTTGAAGATGACAGATTTTTTAGGGGATTGAAGGGAAGGTATCTGGGTAAAGGAAAGGATTTGGATCTGGAAGCTTGGTTGATAATGGAGTAAGATTGAACCCATGAACCCAGATTCACTGAAGCCATTTTTTTTTTTTTCTTTGGGTGTTTCTTTTATGTAAAAGCCAAAAAAAACGGGGTCAATAGTTGATTAAGGGGTCAGCTAAGAGTAACAAATTCAATGCAATTTTCCACTTTTCAAATGCCAAAAAAAAAAAAAAAGATTGTTTATGGAGTCATACCATGAGGGAGTTGGGTCAAAAATGTTGGTACTACCCCAACAAGTGGCAGAGATCTGGGGAGTGGAAGAGTTGGGGAAAAGGAAAAGGATAGAGAAGAAAGCTAAAAATTCAATGGAATTGGAATGGATGAGCATTGGTTTTAAACTTAATGCCAACCAAGAGAAGGACAAAGATAGGATTTTGAGATTATGGTGGATTCCGTAGCATCGGCATCTTTTGCAACCCCACCGCCACGATATACATAATGGTAGTTCTATAGCATCGCACCAACCAATACTAGTATTAAGCACTAAGTTGACATCAGCAGCTAGTTTAGGCCTGGTTTGCTGTGGACATGACAGGAATTACTTGCTCGTAAATCAAAACAATTTTTACAAAATTTTTTATAAAAATAAAAAATTGATTTATGATTTTTTTTATGAGAATTAAGTAGACTTTTTTATTATTTATTTTTATCAGTTCTGATCGTCAAAG
This sequence comes from Durio zibethinus, assembly GCF_047325235.1. NCBI lineage: Eukaryota > Viridiplantae > Streptophyta > Magnoliopsida > Malvales > Malvaceae > Durio > Durio zibethinus. The sequence continues at coordinate 7,032,664 of NC_143171.1, forward strand.
GATGGGTCATTTCTGATTTCTCATTTTAGCCATAGAATAATTCGGATAAGACATACCTGAAATTGGGTAGAATGTTATTTTTGGTAATATTTTACCATTACAAGTATTTAAAAAAAAAAGGATAACAGCTTAAAAATATAAAAAATTATAACTATTAAGATTTAAATTACATTACAATTAATTTTACAGATAAAAAAAAATTACTATGTTTTAAAGGTATTTTTCAAAGTTTTTTTTAATACCTTCCATATAGTAACTACATAGGCTTTATCTTTAAATAGATTTGGAAATTTAATTTGAGCATATATATCTGTATATATTCTTCTTTAAATTATTTGACATATATAAGAATCATATGATACGTCTTAAACATATCAGCTTAACAATTAAATTTTATCCGCAATCTAATTCCAAAAAAAGTTGACATGAAAAAGCATCCCTAATTTTTTTTTTGGTTAGAAGTATCTTATTTATTTTCAAAGGAATATTTTCTTTCTTCAAATGATAGATTAAAACAAGAAAAGATTCCTGCCATAAGCGACAAAAATTATACAATAACAACAACACAGGGAAGTCCCTTAATCGAATTTTATTATATTTGGTTTTTTTCACCCGATTTTTTTAAAATACTCCTACATATATCTTTTTGCTCATCTATTTCAAATCTAGTTAAGTGTTGGTTAATTAAAAGAGTACGCTCTTTCTTCGAATTTATTTAAAGATTGTAAAAAGATAATATTTCATGAATTTATTAAATTTAATGTAAATAAATCTGTTTAAATGACTCAAGAAAAAAAAAAAAACTAAACAAAGTTTAAAAAAAAAACCCGTTAAAAACAATACTACAATTGTTTTCAACATCCTAAACAGCTAACCAAGACCAAAAATAAAATGCAGAACATGGATATCACGTCTAAGGCCGCATCAAAAGATAAAAGTCCGAATTTGAACAGTCCGTTGCCATGGACGTGTTCCTCGTTTATGCCTGCCTACCTAAAACAAGTTTCATGCATGAAAGAAATTTGAAATTTTCGGTCTTGAATTATGGTCAGGGAAATGACCAATTTGATTCATCAGCAGCATAATCCAAATCCTAGAGAAAAAAAAAAAGATTAGAAAAGCAAATTGCTTTTTTCAGCATTAAAAAGAAATTGCTTTCATTTTCTTCCTCTTAAAGTCTTCACTTGTCATGGTCATAACATCATATTCGCACTACAATCTGAATGTCTGATAGTGTGATAATCATGTTCTGATGGTGTTCCAATAAACCGTTTCAAATAACCTTTAGTTCTCTATCATATGATTAAACTCAATGATATCAAGCTGATTGCAAAATTTAGTCCTCACCAGAATGTGCGACGTTGAAAAACAAATGTCTAAGAGGAAATTCTGAAATCCAACCCTGGATAATTCTGTTTATCCAATCTAAGCCCTAATCTATTCTAAAGTCCAAGTAGATATATCTCCAGAGAATGATAAGCTGCCAATTTTTCTTTTCCTTTTTTTTGTTCAAAAAGACAGCAAAGAACTAAAGTGATGATAATCCAATTTTCTTCAACTGACAGGCCTTACTTGTTATACAGGGAGAGTATGCTGAAGATAAAGAATTCAGCCATCTGCATTTAATGAAACCAAATCGTTTACCACAGATTCATTATTAAAGAGATATTGTACAAAAACACACACAAACACACACAGAGAGAAAGTACCGTTGTAAAAGAAGCTCCATAATATGGGAAAGCAGTTGTTATAAATCTCTCATATTCATTGTGCCTAAAGGATCGAACTGGAATCTGCAAGTTGCATGTCCATTAATTAGTTTTGGAACAAGAAATATGTTCTTTTTAGGAGTATGCTAGCAGTATAAGCCAGATGATAACAGGCAATATTTTCAGACGAATAGTCTGACATTATTTGATTGAGACTATGTATGAGGTGTGTATGTGTGTGTTGGGAGAGTTAGATTTGAAGAGGGGATGATCTTTGGAGGAGATATGTGGCAATGAGAAATGGATTTAGATTAGTGACAGAGACTAAAATGGTGAGTAAGGGAGAAAAAAGAATGGAAAGAGGAAAGGAGGAGAGCAAGTGTGGCTGCTCTTTGGCCTCTGGCGGTGAGAGAAAACAGGGGGAGTCAGAAAAAATGGACAGTGTAGAGAGAGAAAAGAGATATCAACAAGCTTCAGGAGGAAAGAAAGGAGACAGAAGAATCAGTGTTTAAAATCAAGTATGCATCATCTTCCTCATTAAACAGACTCTAAACAAGCCCATAAACAAGTTACAATAATGCTTGTTCATGAGCCAAGCTCAGCTATGATTGAGGTTACCTTGTTGATTAAATGAGTTCTGACATTTTGTTTAGAATTGTTCAAGTAGCTTGATAAATAAATAAAAAAAAAGAACAAACCTAAACCAAGCTCTTTAAAAACTTTATGATGAACATTTCCTCTACACCATTATAAATTAGATTTAGGAGTACCATTTCTTCAAAAGCAATAGCCTCTTGTCTATATTAAAAGCATAGTTCTAAAACAAGCTTTTGCTAGCTATAGTTAAGAATTATTCAAAGGACATGCAGTTCTAGTGCTGGGTTTGGAAAATAAGTTTACATGCTTTAGTCTTGGAAAAACACACCCCATGTACCAGAATTTAGGAGAAAACCCATCCCTATATAATATCTTGCATCCTAGTTTTTCTAATATCAAGTATTAAGGTATAGCGTCATCCATTTAACTCCTAATTGTTCATCCAATCCACTCATTAACAGTTGAGTAGCGTACTATGTTTCTAATACCTTTTAATTAATATATCCAAATGGATTTCTTATTGTTGTAAAATATGAAAAATTTAAAAGTAAAAACAACTAACAATTAAAATTAAATCAATCAAGCTAGAACCCAGAAGTATCATAAATGTAGAATTAAATACTGTACTACTGTTGCTTAAGTTGAGAAAACCGAAGATTTTTGTAGCTAAAAGCTTACCTGTTGGCAAGAGATAAGCTGGTGTAACCAAGCCTGTGATAGTCAACCTTAACTGAAATACCCCATAAACATCTGGCACCTTGAATGATGCATGGTACAACCCCTGTAAAATCGGACATACATATAAACAAAAGACTGCAGAAGAAGGGTTACAAAGTAAAAAAAACATGAACCTGGCCAAAGACTACCTTTCCATCAGTTGATAGTGTTTTTAGCACGTAAGGGCTCATCATGTAAAACTGGACCTAAACATCATCTACCACATAGGTCTCCCAGCTCTTTCCAGACCACTCGTACATCTCAACAGAAAATTTCTGCAATCATATATATTTAGGGAGATTCAATGTGAATAGTCTCTTAAATACATATATTTTCAAAACAGAACAAATTGATGGAGGCAGTATCAAGTCATCTTCGATCCTATACATTGCAGGCTCATCTGTTTCCCCAACTTTCTGGTGTCTAAGATTAACAGCCTGAAATTAAGAACAAGATTAGGTAAGGTGTAAGAGAAGAGAAAGAAAAAGTATTTTTATGTGCAAGTTTGATAAACAAGACCATTGGCATCCTTACTGCATCAAAAATTTACTCTTTCATAGATTATATAGACCACACCAAATGGAAATTGTTCAGCATTCCTCACCTTCAAGTGACCCCTTTCATGGAAGACCCATTTGCTAATTTCCGTCACAAACTGTTCATTAGCCAATTTCTCATACCTGGTATAGTAAAGTCAAGAAGAATATAAGCTACATGCTTGAAAATATCACTGACGAACAGCAAAAACTGCTAGTTTTTCTCAAGCAGAAAACAGGGGAGGAAGAAGAAAAGTAAAGAATTAGCAGGAATACAAAGTTACACAAATATTCATAGGAGGATTTTTTTAGTGCTAAAAACATCAAAAGAATTTAGAATCCACCGGATGTGCAAAAAGAATATGCAAAATGAAAAGCCTAAAAGGTCTATTCATGATTTGTCAACTGCATCGGCAGCATTGCTGCATTCAGAAACTTCTAAATTCATGCATTAATTTGGATGAATCAGAGCATCAGATTAAATAGAAGACACTTTGTGCTTTTGCAATTATGATCAAGACGTCAATTCACCATTTGCCAACCACAGTCAATATAGCTGCAAGTCAGAAACTAGTAAATTTATGCATTAACACGGATCAATAAAAGCAAAGAGCACAACCGCAGGCATTCTAGGGAAGGAAGAAAAGAAGAAAGTTGTCTAACAACCAACATTTCAAATGTATGTAAATATGCATTGCATTGAAATTAGAATTCAAGGGACAATAGTCTTTGCCATATGATGGAAGAAACTTTATGTACTTTTGAAACTAATTGACCATCAATTTCCTATTCTCACAAAGTTACGCATGAGCAAACTATAAGTATCAAGACAGACAAACAAATATCTATGCAGTGACAATGCAAAGAAATGGTCCATTTTGGTGGAATTACTGGACAATAGTTTTATGCAGATTATGAGAACATGCAAGATAACATTATTTTTTACAAGCCATTCACATAAATGCAACAAAAAGGAAATGTTCTGGTCTCACTTACTTATCTGGGCTGCCAGCTTTCTGTACAGCAGTTCTTAACAGCCTGAATTGCATAGAGGAATTTTATCAATGAAAATGAGGAAACAATATTCCAAGTCCAGCAATAAAAAACACCACATAGTATATATGCCAGTTACTGAACAAATCTAAAGAGCCAGTGATCATGATCCGAACATTGTTTCTAGCCTGCATTACGTAAAAGGATTGTCAACAATAACATCTGGACACTATAAACCACATAAAGTAGATGCAACCAATTATCCAGTTTCCTTCAGGGAAAGAGGAGTTGAATCACAAGTTCATGCCAATTACAAAGGAAAATATAAATTTATTGAGGAAATATATAGCTCATTTCATGGTGAAAGATATTGGAGAAGAAACAAAATACCTGCACAACTGAGACCAATGAAATGGCAGATCCAGTAAGCAATGTAGGGGTCAACAATTTCGATTCTGGATTAGCAAAATAAGCTGAAGAAGACGCAGAAAGCACCTTCAAAACCTACACATCGTATCATAAACCTCAAAAAGATTAGCGTATATTAACCAAAAGAAAAAACACCATTCATCTTCAACCTTACCAGGCTATTAGCCGCATTTACTGAATGTGCAATCCCTTTAAAAAGTTATGGCGCCAAAAACATTCGCAACAAGCAAAATTTCAATTAATAAGATGAACATTGTCGCCACCAATTTCAATTTTTTTTTTGTATAAATGCAGGTCTAATTCAAGTAACACTAACCTCGATTTTGGGTTTTCCTAAAATGACATCAGAATGGATAAAATCATCACAGGCAATCAATGTATGGTCACCTTCGGTTCCGGAAATTGCATAGTTTTTGTGATCAATAACCATTGCCGATGAATCCTAAGCAATTTATTAAATTTATTTAAAAGTAAAAGACAATATTTAAAAAAAAATCCAAAAGAATAAGAAAAAGACTGACCTCATCGAAATCAACTCCACATTCAGTAGCAATGTTCTTAATCAAATTAGAAGCAGACGCATCAACTGCAACTATCAAGTCGTGACCTGAGTCAACGAAATCAAGCACCGCCGTCAAATCCAAAGATCCACCAAACCCTACCCAAGAGAATTCAAAATTACGATTAAGATATACGGAATAAATCAAAATGCGTTAGAAACGAAAGGAGGAGGAGAGAACGGTGGCGTTTTTGAGTTGTGAGTTTACTTTCGGTGGAAGGGGAGAAGAGGATCAAGGCATCGTAGAGGTACTAGCTGTAGCGTTGAAGGGAGAGAGATGGATCGTCGTGAGTTTGAAATCGATGTTGACACTGCAGGATTTGAGGGAGTTGAAGAAAATGGAGTGCGACGATTTGAGTGAGAAATCGTCGAGTAATACCAAAACTGTGCGATCCATTGGAGATTCCGGATTGAAAGAGAAACAAAAAAGAGGAAAAAGAGAGAAACCGAAGACGAAGAAGAAAGAAAAGTTCTTCATTTTCACTACTCTTCCGCAGCGATTTCTTCTCGTCGTCTCCTTCTCAGTGTGGGAAAGATAAATGGAGTTCGTTGCAACTGGAAAGAAGTAAAACGCACCGTTTCAGTCAACTTCAAGACGGGCCGGTAACTTCCTTCAAGCCCAATTTTGTAACACTGGGAAAAAAGTGGGCCCAATCCAAATTTCGTGTCATTACCTTTCTCTTTCCTTTGTACATCCTTATACAAAGTCCCCCCCCCCCCCTCCCTTTTCCATTCTTCCCTTTTATCATTTTTCCTTTGTTTCTTTTCCTTCTTCTCTTTAGCATTTTCTCGAGCAGGTTCGTTACAATCTGATGAAACCAAAACACTCCTTTATTACGTTTTTTATTTTCTCTTTCCTTTTAATCGATTCTGATTACTGAAATTCTTTTGTTTGATTTATTTGCTTAAATCAGATTAAATTTCGCTGCTTTTAACGATCTGTACGTTTGCAACTAACTTTATCTTGAATTACGATCTATTAGCTATTAATTTAATTCTAATCTTTTTTGTTTTTCAAGTTTGCATTGCAAAGATGAAGAAAAGGCACTTCGTATTTTAAGTAGATTGAAAGTAGTCTAATCAAATAGCTATTGGGGAGATTCCAATTTTGAAATCACTTAAAGAGTCGATCTTTTTGGTTTTTTAAAGAAAATGAATTTCTCTTTGTATACAGTTCAAAAGTAGGAAATCGGAATTTGATAACAAAGGGAGGGTTTTTGAGTTAGGGTTTGTTAAGAACAAGTGTTTTCTTTTGATGATTTAGTTTATATTTTCAATTGATATTACTTTGGTTCTGTAACTAAATTCTGCTATCAACTATGGAAATTAATGGGTTTGTTTTAATTTTTTTAAAATATATATGTAGGAGCTATGATTCGGTTATTTAAAGTAAAGGAAAAGCAGAAAGAGCTTGCTGAAAATGCAAATGGGGGAGCACCTATCAAAAAGCAAACTGCAGGGGAGTTGCGTTTACACAAAGGTTTGCTTCTTCTGTTTTAAATTTCCTTCGGTTTTTGTTATTTGGTGTTTTGCATATGTTTTTGTTTTTCCTTGCAAGCTTCTTTAGCTTTGTGAAGGGGAGAGAGATTTGAATGAGGTTGATTTATTTAATCGTATGTTGCTCAAGCACTGAAGCTACTGGGTTTAAGAGGATCTGTGTTTGATCTAGGATTCAATTATTGCTTAATAATTTTGGCCTTCAATATGCAGACATTTCTGAGCTGAACCTACCTAAATCTTGTACCATAACATTTCCTAATGGAAAGGACGATCTGATGAACTTTGAGGTTTCAATTCGACCTGATGAAGGATATTATTTGTAAGGAATTTCTTTCATGAATCTTATCTTAAAACAAGTAACCTTTTGCTCTCTATCATAATTTTTTGGCTAAAATTCTTCTTTATGGGGGAAGAGGTGCTATTCTTTCGTACAATTGTTTTACTCTCCTTTTTTCTTATTAAGAAATCAAACAAGTATTCGACTGACTGGCTGCTGGTTTTATAGCGGTGGCACATTTTTGTTCTCCTTCCAAGTTTCTCCCATCTATCCGCATGAGGCACCAAAAGTTAAGTGTAAGACCAAGGTAGACAGCTCATCTTATTTACTTCTAGGTCCTCTGATCCTTCACTGAATTCATGTTGTGGTCTCATTTGCTTTTGGTTATAAACTGGCTTGTTTCATGTTGTATTCCAATTTCCAGGTCTACCATCCAAATATTGACTTGGAAGGAAATGTTTGCCTTAACATCCTTCGTGAAGACTGGAAACCTGTGCTCAATATAAACACCGTAATCTATGGATTATATCATCTTTTCACGGTAATGCCTGGTGTATTTATAACAGTAATTTTATGAATTTGCAGCCATCTGATATTTAAATCTTTCAATTTTTGTGTGCAGGAACCAAATTACGAGGATCCCCTCAATCATGATGCTGCTGCAGTGTTGAGGGATAATCCAAAGATGTTTGAGTCTAATGTGAGAAGGGCTATGTCTGGTGGTTATGTGGGGCAAACCTTTTTCCCACGGTGTATCTAGCTTTTGCAAGGTAGCTCAAAGTGCTAATGCACACGTGTTATCAACACTTGAGTTTCCGTGGGATGTATAATTTGTCTGCAAATTACCTTTGTCATCCCCTTTGATTTTCTCAGTGGAGCTAATGGTATTATCTCCTAAAAGACCCACCAACTGAAATTCCATCTATGCTTTATTGCAGCTTTCCTAATGCTATTGTATGTTGCTGTGGCATATATCGTCTTAATGTGGAACTAGGATAGATTGAATTTTATGTACTGGCGTAGAACATGACATTCTTTCTTAGGCCCTCTCTTTCGCTGAAAATGAACATGATGTCTTTGTTTCTTATACCCATTTTTGCTTTGCTGTGGAAGAAAATCTGCTGGGCTTGTTGGACAATCGTTCTAATAATTGAAATAATTCCTTAACTATTACAATATTCGAAATTGATCCGTTATGGAATTAGACTTGACCTTAGTAGCCGTCCTTAAATGAATCTTTAATACAATATTCGGAAAACTATACTGACAGATTTGTAATTGGCTGTTTCATTATAACATCTATGGTCATGATTTTGCAGTCGCATGTTCTTGTTTACAGGATACAACTGATATTACGTCGATGTGCCTTTATATAGATGCTCATCAACCCAATCAGGGCAGCTAATCGCTAAATGGTTTATCAAACCACAATGGTTATCCTTCAAACTATTGGTTCGCAATGTATTTCATTTGATTAGCATGGTAATGACTTTCTTGACAAATATTCTACGGTCCTTATTATCGTGAAAAGAAATTTTGAATTAAAAAAGTAACATGAAGGTGTCACTCAAATCATCTCTTCCTCTTTCAAAGTGCCTAATCTAACATTGTCACGGTCTCGCCTAAAAGTTTTGTACAATGGCGTGTAAAACAGGCAACACAACCCAAAAGGAATTGCCATCATTGATAGTAGCCCTCTGGACAATGCAAATGCCTCGCGTGGAGACCCATTGATTGGATCAATAGATCTGGAATCATAACCAAACATCTTCTCCGATAGAATACCAACCAAGGGAGCAGCAAAAGAAGAAAACGATCCTTCAAAAGCACGATCAAACGCATAGATCATGGTCCGATGTTTAGCAGGGACGACTTCAGCAAACATAGGACCATTTGCTGCCGTAGCATTCCAACTGATGGTTAAGCCCATCAAAAGGAGGGTGACGGCAAAGGTGTAATAGCTGCTTACTGATTGTGGAATCACTTTAAGAAGGAACCATGAGAATGGGATGCCCATGAAGGCACTGAATTGTGCACACATGATACGGCCAGAATGGGGGTAAATATGTGACATTCTATCTGCTATTAACCCACCAACAAAGGATCCCATTGCACATCCTGTCGCAAAAAGACTTAGGAGTGCTGCTGTAGAATTATGATCAAAACCTGGGAATGTAAAGGAAGACTCAAAGGTGTCAAACTTCAAGCACCAAACAGATCATTCTACTCCTATGATAATTGACGTGGCAAACTATAGAATTTGCTAATGTACTTACCTATTAGTTCAAACCACATCGTAAAGAATACCATGGCAGTCCATGGTAGTGAACCAACAATTCCCTGCAAGACAATTATCTGAAATGTTGGAACTTTTATAACAGCTTTCGTGGCCATCCAGGACTCAAACCAAACAGATGAGACTCGGGCATTCCCTTTTTCTATCAGCTCATCCCTGCAACAAAAAGCTGTTGAGTCACCAAATTGATATTTGAGACAATGAAAATGCTACTAAATTAAAAAAAAAAATGACTTGCACAACTATTATTTGATTGGTAAGGGACTAAGGGTATTATCAGGGGTGGGTCCAAGGCATGAACCCTAAAATTAGAAAATAAGAAAATTTTTTCTCTATACACTCCCAAAATTTTTCCCTGGACATCCTTTTCATCTATAAAATTGGTAAAACTGTCGGCAATTTTTTATACATATTATAAGTGGACACAAAAAAAAAATCCTGGATCATTATGAATATACTTACATGGTGGTAAGACATTGAAACAGAAAACAAAACTTTGAAGGAGCAATTAGTACCTATCAAGATTGTAGCCAGCAGCATGATTGACACCAACTGCTTTCCTAGGATCAACAACAAATAGGAACACAAGGAGCCCAATCAATGAACTTAAAGTTGCCATCATAATAAAGGCACAACGCCACCCAGGCATACCCCAGAACTCCTGACCAGCCATAATCGTAGCAACAACACCACCACCAATGCCACCCAAGGTACCAACAAGGCTTAGCAGCCCAAATCCAGCACCTCTCACACCATCCATGTAACTATCAGCAATGAAAGACTGAAGTGCTGGTATTACAATTGCCAGTCCAACGCCATTAACTGCTCTCCACAGTGCAACCTGAGGAAATTGTTGGCTGCCACCCACTGCAGCAGTTGATAAGGCCCAGCAAAAAGTGCCGATAGCAAGAACTTTAGGGCGATCATAGTAAACTACAAGTACACCTGCCAAGGGAGATGCCAATCCCTGCACAAAGTTCCTTATGAAGGTGAGATACCCAAGATCGGATGGCCCAGCATTGAAAGCTTCACTAACTTCTTTGTAGACAGATGGAAGGAGGTTTTCATCAGCACGTTCCATAATGGCAGCCAAGTTGATAAGAAGGAGAGAAAGAGAAACACCAAAAACCTTTCTTGCTCTGTGAAATGTTAAAGTATTGTCAATACAATCAATACATAAGTTACCATTTCCAAAAGAAAAGGAGCAAGCATTGCTAATAATTATTGCAATTGCACAAATGCATGACCATGCATACATAAAAGTATTTTGCAATAGGCACAAGATCTAAAAGCAAAATCCCCAAGGATTAAAAGTTTGTATAATACTATGACCATATGCACATACCAAAGCACTCTTAACATATTAGCTAACTCAGATATGGTCCCTCCAAGTGTTAGGTACATATCTCATGGTAGGTATAATAGCTATGACAATTCAAGAATTATGCATGTAGCACCAGTAAAATTCTCATTTGGATATCTTCTGAAAATACGGATAATCGAATAAAATACCAACAATAGAATATGCTTTCTTTTGCAACTAATGGATGTTAGGAAAGAAACCAAAGATCAAACCTTTCAAGGTGGCCTCCACACAAAATTCAAAAAGAGGAAGTCAATGCCTTCACTGGCTAGATTCACTAATCTAAGAAAATACATTATCCTTTGACAAGGATACCTGCAAGGCATTGTATTAATTAAATAAAATCTCTTCATCTAAGTTTGCAGACAAGGAATTCTGGTCCATTAAGAGTTTGACACAAAAATCAAAAACAGTAAGACAAAGAAATATATCGGACGAATTCAGCACAGAACTATAATTATCCAAGTCCACCTATTTGTAAGTACTGAAGTAGCAGCAATTTGAAGTGATGTCTCAAACATAGTTTAAACATTCACATTGAATTAGGAACCACATAGCAACTTCAATGGAAACCAATAAACCTAAGGAAAAAACCAATATCAGATAATGGCAATATGTTCTGGCTAACTAGTTGTCAGCAAACAAGGAAATTGCGTTTTCATAGCTTACTATACACAGACATCAACCCTCAATGGTTATAGAGTATAACTTTAGAAAGAAACTAAAATGGTAAAATTTCTGGTAAAGATCAATTTCCCTAGCGAATATACACACACACACACACATACATACATACATACATACATACATACATACATACATACATATATATATATATTATTGTCAAAAGCTTCAGAGCTACATCCTACCGTTAAAAAAAAAAAAAACTTCTAAGGCATGGTCTGTTACTTCATTTGCTTTTCTAATAGCATAAAATGCCCCTTCAAAGACTTTTACTTTCTATATTCCGATAATAATAAGACAGAAACTAAGTACCCAGATCCACAATCAACAAGCAATCAAATCATAAACGCTTCAATAATCAGAAAAGAAAAACCGAAAAATCAAAAGACAAAGATTTGAAAAGAAACTCACTTCATGGCTTGAAGATGTCTACGAAACAGAGGCTTCGATCGAACAGAAACAGAAGATCTTAAGCCCATAAAATCAAGAAAACACGTTAAAATCCAGGAAAGATGTGTTCCCAGCTTCGATGCGGATGTAGAACACCCACTTGCCCTGTTGAAACAAAAAGACTCCGGCCATCCAGGAACTCATCAGGAATTTATCCTCAAGAAAAATATTCAAATCCCAATCAAATCAAAACAAGATATTTATTTTAATTAATTTAATAATCATGTTTCTGTTGAAATATAATACTACAATCAACACATAAGTCAAAAACCCAAACTCTTAAAAATAGTATTTCTCGATTAAAAAACCCAGGGAAGAGTTTAAAAAATAGAAAGTTGATTAATTTATCCGGTTTAGTGAGAGGTTGCTTTCGAAATGTGCCCGCCATGAACCATCGTGGCTTGAAGTAAACAGCTGGTTTCATTCATGCGATCCAAACTAGACTTTGGATTGCTGGCGTTATGTCAGAATTTCGAGCTAAAATTCTAGGATACGTGGTACCTTGTTTTTTAGGTTGCATTTTTCCTAAAAAAAATAATAATAGTAACAGTTGTTTTTTTCTGGTCTTTGACCTTCCCTAACGAAGGAAAAAACGTGTCCGAAAAATTGAGAAAAGATCCGAATTTCTCTGCTTTGCTTCAATTAAATCTAAGATTAAAATTTTAATAATTTTAAATTAAATATAAAAATAACTTTAAAACTTTAACAAATATTAACCTTAAATTAAAAATGCACTAACCATCTTTCAATCAAATAATTTTTTAAATAAAATACATAATTAGTCATCTAATTATACAAATATTTTTAAGATAATCACTTAATTATTATTTTTTTAATTTAATCACTTAAATTTGAAAAAATATTTTTTTTATCACTTACAATTAGTTTTTGATAATATATTACAATGACACTATCAATTAGCACTATATCTTATGTGATATATTATCATGTCATTTGATATATTACATAATACATTAATAATTAACGTAAAAAATAATATGATATTGTCACGTGATACTTGATAGTTAACGTAATAATATTACATTAACATACTATTGAAAGCTAATAGTTAGAACGAAAAAAAATACTTACTCAAACTTAAATTAATAAATAAAAAAAATTAACAATTAAATGATTATTTGAAAAATACTGACTAATAATGTATTTTATTTTAATTTCTTTTTCTCTAGAAAGTTTTTATCCGTATGAAAATTTTTTAATTTTTTATAAAAATAAGTGTGAGCAACCAACCAATAAAAAAATAACTACTAGTAAAAATTTATAATAGTATTCTTAGTAAATAATGAATTCTTGCATCGATATAAAATTATACTTTAGGATTTGTTGATAAATTTTGCATTTTGTACATTATTTTAGGAAATAATTTTCTATTTAATGTAGTTATTAGTTATTACAAATGAAAAAAAATGAATTTTATATATTTTAACTGACAAAAATAATTGATTATTCGTGATATAGACTACTAAATATTCCTAGCCATATTATAGTATATAAGTACATATCAACAGTTGGAAAAAAAATTGAAAGAAATTAAAACTTTGACGATTGATTTGCATAATAAAAATTTTTCTATAGCAAAGTATGAATTTTTTACTTTATTTAGCATTGAAATTATGATGTAAAGAAAATTTTTTAATATAAACATTTTTAAATTTCAATGCTAAGCCGAGCCTTGATAATAGTACAATTCAAGATTCCAGAGATATCAAAATTTATTGAGTGAACATAATAGTTTTGCCTTCTCTATCAATGATCAAAGCAGGAAAAAAAGAAAACACATTGCATTTATTATGAGTTGTTCTAAAGAAAATTAAAAGTAGCCCGAACTAAATGCTGAGACGTTGTTTTCCTCTTTGGATAGGACCCGTCGCCTTTGACGATCTGGTGGGAGCATGGGCCCTAGTAATAGCAACATACATGTTACATTTGCCTATTAAAAATTTGGGCTAATTTCAGCCCTTATCTCACAATCCCTAACCCCTCGGCCTTGGCTACATAATAAATGGGCCCTTTTCTCCAAGCATCAATGCCAAGTATTTTTTCGTTCATACAGTGTCAAGTTTGAGCTGGCCCTTTAAGTGAGTTTATTCCCCCCTCTTTGCTTCGTAATATCTGTTGGAGTGCAATGAGAATTTTTTTTATATAAAAGAAGTTATAATTTGATGATAGAAAAAAATTTATAGATATTAAAATTTATTAAATGTTAATTTTTAAACTGATTATATTAATCAATTAAGTTAAGTTTTTAATTTAATTTTTTAATATTTAAGATTGTCAAAAAATAAATGTAATAAATGAATTAAAATTTTAATATTTTATCAATAATATCATATGATAATAAAAAATTAATGAAAATATCTCTACCGTACAGTTTTGCCTCACCAAATTGGGTTTTCTTGGACTCCACAATCAGATAGGAGAGATCGTCAAAAAGAATCCTTTTCAAATGTCAATATCTTCATTATCAATAACGTGTCGATTGTGAATTGAAACTATTTGAATTAATCTTTAAATATTATTTTTATTAAAAAAATAATATTTTATTAAAATTTTATATTTTCAGAATAAATTTCACTTTTATTTTTTTAAAAAATATAGATTTTTTTAATCTAAAATTTTTAAAATTAATTTTTTAATCAATTAAAAGAATAATTTAATATTACCCATAAATAAAATTTAATTAAACATATTGCCAGGTGTTAAATAATGGTGTTTGAAATGCCTACTTGCTATCAAATTCAATTTCGATTTATCATGAAAATACGTTGATATGAAAAAATAAATAAAATCATAAAAATTATTTATTCAATGCAAAAAAGAGATTCGGAACAAAATATCATAAAATCTCAAGAAGAGAATGATTTCAGATTTCTCTTGTTTTCCCTTACCAGATATCATTGAAAATATCAAATTCTTCTTGGATGCCATAAATAGTACGAAATATCAAATAAAAAAATCACTTTATGAAAAATTTTCTGAAAAAGGAAAGTTAAAATCCATCTGCCAAACCAAACTCCCTGTATGGATAAAATATGACGTGATACTAAAGTAATACAAATTTGGATTAAATTAGTCCTAATATTCCTTAAACACGACTCTAATTATCCCTTGATTGATTAAAATAATGTAAAGCATCGTGATTCAAACGCCAGCCTTAAATAAATTGGTATTGTTTCCTACGTGAACTAAAACCCTATAGATCTAAATGTCTTAGTAAGGCCATTTTGAATTTATGTAGTTGAGATGTTTCCATGGCAACTTCATGGATTGATCATTAATATCATGACCACCAACACATTATTTCCTTCACAAAATTTCTAATGATATCAACTATGAATATTATCAATGTTCATCATACTTTTCATAATCAAATTCACATTGAAAAAGAGAAAATGTGAAACGAAAACAGCTTTCATTGTTATTTTGCCTTAGTTAAGCAACTAAACTTTGTTTTTCGTGCTCAATTTTTACATACCCTTAAGCACTGATTAAGGAAAGTTAAAATACCATTTTAAAAAAAAAATTTACATTCAAGGTATTATTTTTTATCAAATTTTAAAAGTAACACATTAATTATAAGTTTCTTTAAATATCACTTCAATCTGCGCCTAATAACATCAGTTAACATTTTTTCAAATTAAAAATGAAATTTTGGTTAATAAACACCAAATGTGAGTTTAATAAATAATTAAACAATAAGATTAGATCAATTTCGATATATTGATTCAAATCATGTAGGATTTCTAATTATTATGATATTTATAAATATCTCCCGTCTTGTTTGACTTAAAAATTTAATAACTTACTTATTCATGGATTTTGTTCACCAAAGAAATTAATTTAAGAAGTTAGCCTCAATTAAGTTATTTTCATATCAATTCATCATTAGATAATACTGCTAGTTGATAATTTTGATGTGTATAAAAAGGTTAAAACATTTTAAATTTAATTAATTTTATTTATATAAATATATTTAAAATATAAATTTTAATACTTAAATTTTTTTATTTTCTTGTGCGATATCATTCCTATCAAAAAAAAATTGAAGAGGAAACTTGAGATTAAAATGGAAAATGGTGCATCAACCAGATCAGCTTCCAGGAAAATGTTTTCGATCACTGACCGCCCACTTGCTGCTCTCTTACCAAGGAAGACCAATGAGAGCCGGTGCAGCCCTTCTCGGAACAACAAGACAAAAAATAATAATAATAAAGCCTAGGTGGTCCCCAGAAAGCAAAAGACTGCAAAAGGCATGCCTCTATCCCGCACGTGGGGAAAGTCTCGTTGATTTTATGGCTTTGCCAGTTAACCCCTCTGGTCTTTCCTCTCACTTCTAAGCCTAGCTGGAACCGCACGTGCCCTACCACGAGCATTGCTTGTACTTTTCCTAATCCAACTTTAATTATCATCCTTCCCACGAGACTGATCTTACGCTTCAATTGTTTTGCAAAAACTATTTTTTAAAAAAAAATTTAATTGTTTTGATATTTGTTTGATAAAAATTTTTTTTTAGTTAATAAGAAATGATTTTTTATCAATTAGAAAATAAATATATTTTTAAAAATTATCTTTTTTTTAAATAAACAAATAATTATTTAAAAATAATTATTCATAAATAAGTTACTCATCAAACTGGAGAATTTAATAAAACTAAAGCCAGACCTTAGATATAATTTATTAAATTTGAACTAAAGTTTATTCGATTTAAATATTATTATATTAATAATTTTATTTAATTTAATTTTTAATTTAAAAATATTTAAAATATTAATATAAAATATTTTAATATTTAATTTAAAATATTTTTATTTTGAATATTTTAAATATAAATATTTTAATAATAAAAAAATTTTGAATGACATGATTGAATAAAATATTAGAGTAATGCTAAAATAGAAAATAATGTAAATCATATGATTCAAGCAATATGTTAAAGTGATGAAATGTATTGGATGTATCGTGTAATTGTAACATATATGTTAAGTTAAAAGTAAAGTTATATAAAATAACTGTAAGATTTGCATTATTATATGATATTTAGTTTTAGACTCTTAACAAAAAAACATGAGAATAAAATGAATATAACGAATATGATAATACTTGAATAGATATGTGATAAAATTAAAGAAACAAAATCAAAAGGAAGAGATTTACGAAAAATTAAATGTAATTTGAATTAAGGAAAAGATGAGAGATAACTGTTTGAGATTGTTCAAACATGTGAAACGTAGATTTATTTGTATATCATCAAGAGAAATAAAATTCAAAATATTAGAGAAAGCAAAACTTCTAAAAATAGACCATAAAAGACATGAATACAAAACAATAAAACATGATATAAGAATTAAAGAAATAGATGAAAGTGTTATTTTTTTATAAAAATTAGTGGTGCAAAAATATTTAAAATTACGACTTAACATGATTCATTTTTTTTATCTTTCATATAGTTAACTCCAAAGTTATAAGATATATGACTTAATTTTTTGTTATTGTTATTAATTGAATAAAAAATATATTAATTAAGTTTGAATTCATGACCTAATTCAATTAGTTTATTTAATTATTTTTTTAAAGTAACTCGTATAATTACTTTTAAAATATAACATTCAATAGGTTTAAATTTCAAATCACAATGTCTGTAACTCATTCATTAACCTTAAATTACAATCCCTTTTATGCAAAAAATTAGAAACATTATTCTTTTTGATGACATATTTTTTTATTTAGAATAAAAAATTTAAATAATAATTTTATTTCTATTTGAGTTTAAATATGATAATTATGTTTGTTATCAGCTTAAACTTATAAGACTTAATTATTTAATTTGATACATATTAGAGTTTTCAAATTTTGAGTTATAAATAAAGGACATTAAAAATTTAAGAAAAACTATTTCATTTATTATCAGTAAAATTTTTAGATTTCACAAATGAAATTAGCATAATGACATATTCTCTTAAAGTATACTAAAAAAATTAATTAAAAAATAATATATATGTTAATCTCTTAACTTTGTTTATGAAATTAAAAATTCATTGATATATATCGAAAACTGAATTTAAAATTTAAATATAGTAGTGATTGAATAATTTCTTATCAATTTGAGTTTATAGAACAATCAATATCCAACTTACCATTGCTAAAATTAATTAGTTTTCACTAAGATTTAATTTGGTATAATTGATGCAGTTAAAAAATTTTAGGTTGAAAAAATGCATTTAAAAAGAATAATGA
Source organism: Durio zibethinus (assembly GCF_047325235.1). Classification (NCBI taxonomy): domain Eukaryota; kingdom Viridiplantae; phylum Streptophyta; class Magnoliopsida; order Malvales; family Malvaceae; genus Durio; species Durio zibethinus. The sequence continues at coordinate 7,051,029 of NC_143171.1, forward strand.
AAAAAAATGTGATTAATATTTTTAAGTGTTTAGTATTGTTATAAAAAGTATTATGAGTAATTGAAATGTTTTAAAAATATGGATAAAATATTAAAATAATAAAGTGATTTTTATCTAAAATGTAATTTTCACCTTCAAAACACTTCTTAAAAAGTTTTTTAATTTGAATTGAAAACTTAAAATTTTAACGAAAAAGCTAAAAGTTTTTTGTTATTTAATATTACGTTTAAATCAAAAGTAATTTTTAAACATAAAAATTACTTTCAACGTTATTATTAACGGGCCTAAATTGAGGCATTTACAAATATACTTTAGTCAAGGACGAGTTAGCTGCTGGCTGAGCCGAGCCGAGCCGTGGGTCCTGTATCAATTAGAGAGAGAGAGAGAGAGAGAGAGAAACACGGACCACTTCACGCGTTCCAAGCGAGGTCGGTCCCCACACTTGGTTGGACTCTGCGAGGGCTAGGTTGAGTTGAGTTGTCCACTACATTTATTTATTATTATTAAAAAAATAAAATACAGAGATTTCGGTGTCGCACGTGTGGAGCCGACCGACCCCACCAAAAGTTGCTGTCGGAAGGAGGACCCATTGGGTCCCATCCTCGAAGATTGTAGTTTGTCCTCATCTGTACCGTTCAAACTGATCATCACGTCAGTAGACACAAAAAACCTCAATTACCGGAGGGATGGCATCTTTTTTCTTTTTTTTTTTTAAACTCTGCCAATATTCTAAATAAGTAGTTGCACTCTTTCCAAGGATTATTTGGATAGGATGAGATTGATTTGGGTGAAGATCTATTTATATAGATAAAATTAAAATTTATAATAAAGATAAATTTTATTATTATAATATTAATATTAAAATTAATAATAAAATATATATTTAGATATAAAAATAATAGTGAGAAGAATTATAGAGAAAGAAAAATAATTATTAAGAATATTTGATTAAAATTTATATATAATAAAAAATTAAATTATTTAATATTTATAAAATTTATAAATAATTAAAAATATTTTAATGATAAATAATGAAAAATTAATAATAATATATTAAATAATATTTTTATTATATTAAATTAAAAATTATTTCAAAAGTTTTAAATAAAAATAAAAAATAATAAAATTTTTTGTATCCATAATAAAAATTAAAGGGCAAAAAAAAAAAAAAAAGGAAACAAATCTCCGGTGAAGTACTAAACCAACAATAATCAATAAAAAATTTGCATCAATTGCACTGCCCTATTAAAATCAAATACATAATTATATAATGCACAGTGCGGTTTGCACAATCTCCCATAGCAACCATGGCAACCGCACCCCGACTTAAATTCAAAGGCAGCCTAAAACTCTTATTGCTTTTATGACCGTCGATTATTGCTCTATAATTGTGATGGAAAATTTTTATTTATTTTTAATATTTATGCTCGTCCAATTTAAAATTTTTATTTCTTATATTTTAAGCAATTAAAGATTAAATTTTAATCAATAAAATTAATGTTTCATTTGATAAATTAAAAAAATAAGTGTAAGATTGAGTATTAAAATTTTAATATTAAATTTGAATTATAAAATTTTTTGATGTTTTATAAAAAAATTAAAGGCTGAAAATAAATAATATTATTTAATAACTGTAAAATATTGAATTATGAAAATTTATCTTTTAAATTTATTTTCATTGTAGATAATGTAATAATGTTTTTACTAGATAATATTTCAAAATATTAAAAGAAATATTTAGAAATATTTTCTACATTAAGTGATAAGTAGATATTTATTTCCTTATCTTACTCAATATTTTTTAATTAAAAAAATTTATCAAGTGGATTTTAAAATGTCTTATAAAAAACATTGAAAAAAATAAATTATTAAAAATTTTCATTTTCGATGTATTAAAAAATTTTCCATGTGTTATCCAATAGGGCATAAATGTTTAATATTGTATTAACATAATTGTTACCAAATTTATTTCGCTAGTATCACTTCAAATAATATGAAAATATTATTTAAAAAGATTAATTAATGTCAGACAATTAGAAAAGGAAATGAGTGCATACGGAATACTTTAGTCACACGTGTGATCTAACATTAATTGCGATGAATATAATTATTATTCCTTTCTTTTCATATGTTTGATTTGATTTTTTTTTTTACAGTTAAATTTTATTATATTTATAAAATTTTGAATTAAATATTTTTGGAAAAATATTTTTTTATATTTTAATTAGTAATATATTTAAATAAAAAAATGAAGTTAAAATTAAAAAAATAAATCAGGACATTATATATAGGATAAAAAATAATAAAGAAAAACAATCAAGAAAAGGAGGAGAGGGAATAATTGCGAAAACATTATCCAGGTCAATAATGGAGGCTACCCATTTCTTTATGGGCCCAACGTAGCAAAAAAAGAATTGCTGTGTTTGCCTATTGCAAATCTGATACAACCAAATTCATCATGAATCAAAGCTTTGACTAGTCTTTTAGCCCTTGTGGCTATCAATTAGCTCCCACCAAGCCAAATGTTATCCTTACAAATCTTATTCATTTATTGTGATTAACAAATATCTCAAATCAAGAACTCAGTGATTTTTCAATTACATTTTTGATCTCTCAAGTTAAGAAAACACAACGTCCAAATGAGTCAGTTCCTTGAAACTTTTTCCAGGAATAACTGACAAAAGACAATCGTTTTGAAGCAGAAGTGAGGTCATAGATTCACCAAACTCTGGCCCTTTCCTCCTTTCCACAAACCAAAATTGAAGAGAAGCATGTCAAGAAAAATTCTCACAAAATTGTTTTTACGAAAACAACCCTCCTCCATGTGGCAAAGTAAGGCAGGCACTTTAAAGTGTACTGATAATTTATGGCTCTGTGCACATTTGTTTTATGTTAAAATGTAAATATAAATATTAAAATTATATTATAATTTATGGTTTACATAACATGTTAAATATTAAACATATATTTTTAATTTTTATTAAATTTATATATACAATTTTATTAACATTTTAATTGAAATTTTTTATTATTTTTAATCATGGTGTCTTATATGAATTTAACATATATACAAATTTTATTGACATTTTAATCATAATTTTTTATTAGTTTTAATCATTATGTCTTATATTAACTTAGCGTATCTAAGTTTTCCGTTTCTGATTTCAACTATGGATTAGGCTTTAATTAATAGTATTATTTTCGATAAGTTAATAGGCAATCAGCCTACCTAAATTCATAGGCTTCAACTGCACATAGCCAATCCTTTATTTTATATCACTTTCTATGTAAGAGTACTTTATTCATGAAAGTGTGAAAACAAAATAGAAAAGAGGGGCTGAGAGAGAAGAATCTACGGGAAGCAAACAGTGGAAAAGCGTTTTCTCTTCATTGGAACAAACAGACTTCCAAGTTCAACGATCAAGAAAGCAATATCCTCGTGAAAGAGAGAGAGAGAGAGAGAGAGAGAGAGAGAGACTTGTCCCCTTTGTGTCTATCTTTGGACTTGGCCCAATTCTCTTTCTCTCCTTAATGCAACGATTACTTCTTCTTCCGGTAGATAACATACAGCTTGAAGCTCGAAACAAAAAGCAAAGGTCTTTGAAAGAGAAAAAAAAACAAAAACAAAAAATATGACTGGGGCATCAGGGAGATTACCAACCTGGAAAGAGAGGGAAAATAACAAGAGGAGAGAACGGAGAAGAAGAGCTATAGCTGCAAAAATATACTCTGGGCTTCGAGCTCAAGGTAATTTTAAGCTTCCTAAACATTGTGATAACAACGAGGTCTTGAAAGCTCTTTGTTCTGAAGCTGGTTGGATCGTTGAAGAAGATGGCACCACTTATCGCAAGGTTCGTCTTTTTTTTCTTCTCAGATTTATGTGTGTTTCTTCATTGTACACTTGTAGATCTACATGCATGCATTGTTTTGATGTTAAATTTTGGTTTTTTGATGGTTGTTCCGAAATGGGTTTTGATTGATCTTTGATCTTTTATGTTTTTTCTTTTGTGATCAACTTGTTTATCTGGTATATTTTTCTGATGTAATTATTGATTGAAATTCTGGGTCTTTTACTTTGGCTTGACCTGGACTGAAGAAGGGAAGAATTAATGGAAAAGTTCTATGTTTGATTTCCTTTTTACTAAACCAAATTACATAAAAGTTTGATCTTCTAGCTAATCTTGGTAAACATTCTTTTGTTTTAAGACCTGATCAAGATTTTCCTTCTATTATAGATAGGTATATATCGTGGTTGTCAAGCGAATAATGTAATACTAACAAAAAAGATCTATCTTTTGATTTTTTTTTTAACTACTGTTATTTTGTTGCTTCATCAACATATTTGGATCATACTTTTCCTAATTCCTTTGATAATGGCTTTGATAGGGATGCAAGCCACCTCCATCTGAGCTTGCAGGGGCCTCAGCAAACATCAGTGCATGTTCATCTATACAACCAAGTCCACAGTCCTCATCTTTCCCAAGTCCTGTACCTTCCTACCATGCCAGTCCATCCTCCTCCTTATGCCCGAGCCCAACTCGTTTCGATGCAAATCCCTCAACCTACCTCCTTCCATTCCTCCGCAACATTGCAGCCATCCCTAATAATCTCCCTCCTCTTAGAATATCTAATAGTGCTCCCGTAACCCCTCCCCTTTCTTCCCCTACTTCTAGAGGATCTAAGCCCAAAGCTGACTGGGAATCCCTTTCCAATGGCTCCCTAAACTCGTTTCGCCACCCTCTTTTCGCTACCTCAGCTCCATCTAGCCCCACAAGGCGGCATCACCGCACACCAGCCACTATACCGGAATGTGATGAGTCTGATGCCTCAACTGTGGACTCTGGTCGCTGGATGAGCTTTCAGGCAGTGGCATCCACAGCAGCTGCAGCTCCTCCTTCGCCTACTTTCAATCTTGTGAAAAGGGTGGTTCAACAGAATCCTCTCCAGGATGGTGTCACTGGGCATGGAGGGGTGACCTGGGGGACAGTAACAGAGATGGGGAGAGGCTCTGAGTTTGAGTTTGAGAATGGTAGAGTGAAACCTTGGGAAGGTGAGAGAATACATGAGATTGGTGTGGATGATCTGGAACTTACACTAGGGACTAGCAAGACCTGTGCATAAGTGTGATCTCGATCAGTTCATTGTGCATTCTCATATTTCTCGGTTCCTTGTGCCATATTCGAAGTCTTCTATGAGTTCATGCATTGCTCAGAGATCATCATTCCTTTACTTGCCATGGCATATCTCTTTCACATGTGAACAGTTTTGAGCCCAAGGGGACTTTACAAGATCTAAAAAGTTAAGCCTAATATTGCATTTCATTGCCTAAGAAGGAATTTACAGGCCGGGAGGACACTACAAGTTCAATCTTTCAAGTTGTATGAAAGAAAGACTCTGGCAATCTAGAAATTTAGGGGTTTCTATAAAACTTGTTCCCCTTTCAATGTTTATGTTTACAATTTTCTTATAAATTCTTCATTTATCTTATGGTTGATAGGATTCTATTTTGTCAGATAGAGAGATTGTGTTCATTTTCTAGTTTGCAAATCAAAAGGATTTATCAATCCTTTGATGAAAACACAAACTTAGAATTTCAAAGGCAGCAATTACTACTATTTTTACTCACTACTAGTACCAGATATCTTGATGGAAATTGATCCCTGATTCCTGCTCTTTCACCATCGAATCTATCTGTTTACCAGCATTTAGATAATAGAAATGATATGACAAATGAACTGAAATAATACCAGTACTTGGTTGATTTTCTATGGGAATGGTAGGGCCATTCTCTGTTGTCTAAATTGTTTGATTTCTTATTTAAAATGTATTATGAAATTTGTGCAGTTTTGGGGATTGCGTAGGTCAAAGAGCATCTTAGAATGAACCGACGCCCCCCCCATGAGGGTTGAGGGGCCCTTTCACGTGATGTGTATTTTTGTGTAGGCATGTGATATATGTCACGCTTGATGTTGTACCAACCAATTCAATAACTTCGTTTCTCAATTATTAAATGTACTGGTGACCCGAGCTCGGTTTCGCTGAACTGTTATATTAATTTTTAGTATTTTTATTAAATTAAAAGTTAAAACAATACATACAGTTAACATAAAGTAATAAATTAAGAAAAAAATTAACAAAGCTTTTCTAAAATAGCTGTAAACCACATAGAAAATGTTGGTTTATTAGAAGTCAATAAAATGCACCGAACTCTGCGTGGGGTCATTGCTAGAGTTCCAACTGACATACATAAGGGAAAGGAGTCTCTTGAACCTCTTATTTGAAAACCAGAGGCCTAATTGTTGTTAAAAGAATCAAATAAATCACTGCATTTTTCTGTGCCTCAATTATTATTGTTGTTATGACCCATCAACAATTGAGAAATACTACTAATCAATACTTTTCTTGTCACCATTCTCCTCTCATAAAAGTGAGATCCACCTTTAATTTGTGTAGGATTCGTACACATGTGGTTTTAAGTTCAACTTTGTTGGCAGGGATGGTTAAGTTGAAGGTGGAAATTGGAGCATTTTTGTCAAATTTTAAAGAAGGGAAATGTAATAAAACATAGGATATCGACATAATTCTATTGTGTTTGCATATAATGAGCTAAAAAAAAGAAACAAATGCTGGTTACTCTAATAATTACATATTGGAAAGAGGGGTGGGATGATGATAAGGATGGATAATCAACTATCGGACCCAATATTAGAACATCGGACCCAATATTAGAACAACACTTCTGCTTTTTCAAAAACTACATTCCCATTGCAAGAAAAAACTACATTCAAAGGAAGCTGTCAAAGTACTTCACCAGCAACGACTAAAAAGGTGATTAATTGCCCAACATTTCATAAAAATTCCCTCATCTTAACCAAGAAAAGAGGAAAAAAAATTAAAAAAATATATAAACCCTCGAACTTACTAAGATCAATTAAATAGGCAAAAGAAAAAAAAGGCATATACAAAGTAAGACTTCCATTTAGTGCACAAGCAATAAAGCAATAACAGTAAAGCAAAACATGAATAGTTAAGAAATTGAGAGAGCCTGCAGCATACCTTATCGAATAAACGTGTAAATAAACAGTCGAATCCAATCCGGCATGTTCAGTAAGCTCAAGTTTTGAAATTCTCAATGCCTTTGGCATCCAATTCAAAAACCTCAAGTACGAACAAAAATCCAAATTGACAAATTTCGTCACAAATGCTCCAAACCTAGAAGGATTGCTTCTTAAACCCTTGAGATATCATTTAGGAAAAAAAACCCTATCATTGAAAGTTTGAAGCCTCAATATAACAAACGCTAGAAAGAATACAAATGCATTGAGCAGATTAATTGCTGTTGCAATTCCTATATCTCGTATGGTCACCATCTTTATAAAACCTCCCTGCATAAACAAAGATAATTCCAAATCAGGAAATCTACCAAATTAGACAATTAAACTTTACAGGCTACAATATATTCCTACTATAAACATAAAAATCACTGCTTCAAACAGAAAACTCACGGCAAAATCTCTAGTTTTCCATATAAGCATAAAAAAGCCGTATTTTTCACTAATAAAACTATTGTTTTCCAAACAAAAAACTAACTCAATTTCACTATAAAAGAAAGAACAATTCCTTTTAAGTGCCCTTATTTAAGATGAATAAATTCAATCACATTCAATACAAATCATCAGAAAAGGGAAACAAAAGATACGTTCAAATAGAATAAAATTCTTACTTGTTTGTGATCCTTTAAGTGAAAAAAAAAAAAAAAAAAACAATTTTTGGGCTATCTAAAAAGCCAAAGAAAGCCCTTTATCAGAAGTTGAACGAGGGAGTGTATGGATCGCTTCAGAACTCAATTAAAGTAAGAACATTCCTTATCCGTCTACTAATACTTGAATACCCTGCAACTTCCTATCTCTCAAACAACACACCATCAATACCACATACGCATCACCTATATCCCAAAATCCTAGCACCATAACTGTCACTAGCCAAGACCTCCCACTGAACCCACCATTTACTGCCAATTTCACTGCCACCTAAAACTCTTTTTCCACCACCATTCTTAACAAAAAAGACATTTTTTAATCCAAAAATTCTAAACCCGAAGGCTTAAAAACAGTTACGAAAAAAGTGCAAAAAAAAAGGAAGTAAAACAGAGAGGTTTTGGGTATCTGAGATTTTTGGGCTTACATGAGTTTTGAGGCGTGATATCTTCCATGAATGCCACGTGATCTTTGGATATCCTCCACGAGTGTCGCTTGATCTTTTGATACCCTTCATGAATGCCACGTATCCTTTGATATCTTTACAACCACACTCCGAAAACTAGAAGGAAAAGTCTTCAGAAAGGGAGAAAAAACAATGAAAAGCTAACCCAAAAACTGGATACGTGGCAACTTCAGCATCCATTGGATTCTTTTCATATATACTAGTATAGATGTACATTGGCTAACACCAAAAAGGCCATGCCTTTCTCCCTCCAACTTGATGCTATACTTTGTTTTTATCTTATCTTAGCTAAGAGTAGAGGAGATGCTTATACATGAGGCGGAGGTGGATGGTTATACAAGTCGAAAGAGGTCGTTGGTTCTCCCAAAATTTAAAAAACGATCAAGTTTGTTAAAGAAATCAAATAATTTATAAATTTGGTTTTAAATATGAATGTATTATGTTTAGTTGATTCAGTTAAATCATTTAATAATATTCTAAAATTTCAATGATATATTTACGGAAAATCAATAAAAAAGTATTGTAGAGATATATTTTAGGTAACTAAAATTCATTGATCCGTTGAGAGTTACTCTAAAAATTTTATATCTTAGCTTTGCTTCAGTGTTTATGGTCATAAGAGTGTATTTATTTTATGCATTATAGTGTAAGAGGGATTAAAATCATATTATTATTTGTTTAATTGTTATATCAATTAATTATTACTTACAAACCCTTAAAATCAAGAGATTTGTTATAAGAATTAAGAAATATACATAATTTACAATTATAATCATCTCCATTTAATAAAAATCAAATTAACTCTCTAGTTTCTCCATAAGATTTCAAATTTACAATCAAGTATCAAACATATATATATATTTTTTTATTAATCAACTGTAGCTTCTCTCTATATAATTTTTACTTTTAATTTTATTTGCGATTTTTTTCCCATTATAATACAAATTTTTTTCAACACAAAAGTTATATTTGAACAGCTTTTTAAAATGTTAAAAATTATTAACTTCTAATCTCAAAGTTTTAATTTTATTCTTTTAATGGTTTATTTTTTTTTCTTGTTTCGATAAAAAAATATTATTTAGCAATTGGTTTATTTGTGTTTTTTTAAATCGTTCACAATTTTAAGTTAAATGATTTATTTGATGTATTATGTTTCTTTGTACAATTTGTTTATAAATGGATAAAATTTATAATTTTGTAAATTATTTTTAGTATTTCCTTATATATATTTATTTTGATAATATATATAGTAGTTTGGAAAAAATTAAAATTCAATATAATATTAATTGATCTCTTCAAAATCAGATTTCAAGACCCGTCATTGACTAAAAGTGACCAACCCAAAGTATAGCAATAATTAATTAATTAATTAATTAATTTACAAGAAAAAGCGATTTAAATATGTTTCTCCTAGTAAGATAATATACTCATCTTTGAAGCAAATATATTTTTATAATTGAAATTATTAGAAATTAAATTTTAATTATTAAAATTAATAGTTTACTAATAGATCACTCGATCGTTAAAGCAAATATTTGGATTAATTATTGTGTGTTTAAAAAAAATAAAAAAGAACAATTGTTGACCGGCTAATTGAGTGTTCTTTAGGTTCAAAAAGGAAAAATATTATATATCCAACCACAGATTGGTATTTTTTATTTAAACTCACTATTAATTTCAGTATCTCTATTAACATTGTGATATTAAATGAAATATAATGTTTTATTTAGTTAATAAATTTGTAATATAAATAATCTATTGTTGTTATAAATCTTGTGTAATATGGTCTTAGTGTATTCAACTTATAACTTTTTTGGTTGGTGTGTGTTGAATTATAGGTTTTTTATAAAAGAGAACACAGCTTGAAATAGAATATATATATATATATATATATATATATAGGTATTAAGATTTAAATTTTAAATTTATTAGATATTATATTTTAAAAATGATTATATCTTAAAATTTAAATATTAAATTTACTAAATATATTTTTTAAAAATAATTATATAAATTAATTGAACTAAATTCTGATTTCGTTCAAATATAGTTGCCAGCCTCGTTTGATCTAAATATCTAAAATAATAATTTCACAAAAAAAAAAAAATTTAAATGCTATCCATATTCAATTATAGATGGTCATTATCATGGGCCACCCTCAAATTGGGTCCTTTTTGGGTCTAACAAACCTGTCCATTGAGATCAAGTATGAGTGGAGTCAGACTGGTCCAGTCTTCAAGCTCAATTCCAAGCCTGTCTCGAGTAAATGTCTACCAGGTCAGAGAAGTTTGTCCACCATTTTCTTTAATCCTTCATTAAATTGAAGAAGAAATTGTATGTACCAAAAAAATTGATCTGAAGTTTGTCCACCATTTTCTTTAATCCTTCATTAAATTGAAGAAGAAATTGTATGTACCAAAAAAATTGAAGGAGAGACTGTGCCTGCACAAACAAAAGCTTAAGTCCAACCATCTCAGTTAGATTCACATATCAGATCATGGGATGAAAATGATTTAAGTTCTTAATCTTTTTCTATCAAATAAAAACTAACATTCCAAACATAACTTTAAAATTACTTGCTGCAAACATAATTTCTTAAAAATACTTTAATTAGCCACTTAATTGTTATATTCCTTAAATTATATTCTAAGTATCAATTTGGATGAACAATAAGATTAAAAAAAATGGTGATGGTGATAATAATGACAATAGCAATAAAATTAAAATGAGAACTTAAATTATGTATTTAGACAACAGTAAGATTAATTATGTCAGTCAATTATCTAAAAGTAGTCGACAATCATATTTGAAAATGAAACAATCAAATGCCTGATCAAACGTAATTAATTGTCATTAACTGAAAAATAAATTTTTTTGTTTTAATTTTACATTATAACAATCAAATGCTTAAAACAGGGATGTTGACTGATTTAAGATTTAGTAAACCACTAGACCATTACACAAAAAAAAAAAAAAAGAAGGTAAATCACTAGACCATTTCCCTTTCAATCTCCAACTGAAGGATCGGTGAGATTAAAGCCCTCAACGCTACTAAGATGCTATACAAATACATATCATAAAACAGTTAAAAGCCAAAAAAAAAAGAAGAAACTATTGCAAGAAGGATGCCGTGGAATGTAAATGAACCTAACACAATAATTTTTTTTTTTTTTTTTTTTTTAGCAACAAGGGGTTACACACTTTGCCTTAGGCAAGTTTATCTATACTAGATCTAAAAATTATCTTTTCACAATCTTTTAGAGAAATTAAAATCAAATTAAAAAAAACACACACACACACAACACTCTTTTATCATTGGAGCCAACCATCCATTGGCTATGAATTCTATTTTAAAAATCCCAAAAAAACCTCTTCATGACCAAAAGAGTTATAGGTAAAGGTGTTCAAAATTCGATTCTAATTGAATTAATTGACTAATTAGATTTAATTCAATTAATTAATTAATTATTAAATTAATTTTGATTGATTAACAAATATGATTTTTAAAAAAAATTTACTTGAATTAATTCGGTTCAAAACACCGAATTAATCACACTTTTAATAGAAATATAATAAAATTTAAATATAAAATGAAAAATACATGATATGAGTTATTTTATTTTATAAGTTGTTAGAGTTTTTAATATAATATTTTAATATTTGAATATTTTGATAGATAATTTTATTTAATTTATTTAAAATATTAAAAATTAAAAGTTTAAAATATAATATAATTTAAATATATTTATTATTTGACTAACTAAAAAAATTAATCCAACTGATTAAATTAAATTATATTAGTTAATTTTTAAAATTAATAAATTTAATTTGATTAATAAAACTAAAATAAAATAATTTAAATAATTTAATTTAAAATTAATTGAATTTACCGAAGAAACGCGTCTAATAACATAATAATTAGGTAATATTCTGTGTCAATAAATTCTGATTCTCCCCATTTATTTATGGGAGAGCCCAGTCACTAATGTACTGTATCTTTCATTCTTGTAGCGCATTGAATTTGGTGGGTTAAGTGCATTTTTCTCAGAACCTTTCTTCTGCTTTTTAAAAAAGTTGCCTTTCCTTTCATTTTGTATTTTTTTTTCTCCCATTCTCCTTTCTCTTTTATAAATTAGTTATAGATGAATTACAACATTCCTCCAAATTTTCTACTAGAATAAGAGTGCCATATTTTCCCCTTGTGTTCTACACAATTTATTTTAATGTGCATAACATATATAAATATATATATAAACCATCCATAACAAAAGGATAAAATGAAATTATAAACGTTTCAAGATTTAAGGTGATAATAATGTTAATTTTTAAATAGACTTATAAGAAGATCAATTTTGCGATTTACCCTTAAATTTATTCCTAACTAATATATGATACTAACGATTAAGAGTTTATTTGACAGCATAATGAGAAAGATTCTTATCATATTGTGATATTGTTTTGTCATTAAATCGTTAAATGTTCAATCATAAAAATATAAATATAAAAGTGATAAGAATTCTTCTCATCGTACTGCCAAAAGTTTTTTTTTTTTTTACGGTAAAGATAGCTTTCATTCATAATTGAAACATGCATAAGATACTACAATGTTTTGACCATAAATAGGACACTCCTCTAATCCAATATGTACCCTTTGTAGCGTCTACCCAAGCCTTAGCTAAGCAATGTGCTGCTTCGTTGGCTTCTCTGTTGATATGATTTATGGAGATTGTTTGGACTGCAGCATCTTCGTCCTAGCTTCCTCTATAAGTGTTCCAATTTTGGATAAATTTTGCCCTACTGCTCTCAATTTTGAAATCACAGTAATATTGTCGCCTTCGAGAACCACATCTGAAAGGCCCATCTCTCTTGCTAAATCCACTGCACACATTGCCGCAATCGCTTTGATAGTTAACGGATCTATAATCCTTGGCTAGTTAGCTGTGCATGCTCCCATCACAAGCCCCTCAGAGTTTCTGATTATCACACCAGTTCCTCCATTCTTTCGAGCCACGTTCACAGCTCCATCAAAATTGACCTTATAAACACCAATGGGCGGAGGTTCCCATTTCTGTTTTCTAGGCGTCTACATGAATGAAAGTTTTAGTTGGGCATTGTTAAATTCCTGCTGGTACTTTATTGCAAACCTTGTTGACTCGGTGGGGTCTCTCCTTTGCTCACCATGCAGCGTACTGTTCCTGTCATTCCATATCACTAGGGTTGTAAATGAATCGAGCCGAATTATACTCAAGCTTAGTTCGGTTAATAATAAACGAGTTCTTAATGAATTGGACATGTGTTCGAACTCAGTTCGAATATTTTTAATAAGTTTTAGCCGAACACAAATGAATTCTAGCTTTAAATCCTAATAAATGGACTTAATGCTTACTATAGCCTAAAATCGTAGCCCACAACCAATTGATGGATTGGCTTGCTGACATCTATAATTGTACCATTAGTATATTACTAGATAACAAATAGAGGGTGAGAATTTATAGGCTTTACCTATCTTTTGTTTTGTTTCTTTAACGATGTGGAATTCATTTGTATATGCACAAATGTGCAATAGAAAAAAAGGATTGGAATTTATAGGCTTTACTCATTCTTTGTTTTGGTTGTTATGCTGATGTGAGATTGCTAAAAGTAGATTTCTATTCTTTCAAACTTCATTCAAAGTTATTATCCAATTTTTAAGCATATAAAAAGAGTAATTTAGTAATAATAATTTTAAGAAGTTAAAAGTTATTTTGATTTATGTCATTTATAATTTTTAATGATATAAATTTTATATGATAATTTGTAGATTGATAAAAGATATTAAATCTTAAAATAATCAACTTTTAATATTTTAAACAAATTATAATCAAATTTGTTCATGAATATCAAACGAGTTTGTTCGTGAATATAAACAAACTACATAGACCTTTGTTCATATTCAATTTGTTTAATAAATGAACAGTAACCGAACATATTTACGAATAGTTCATCGAAAACTCAGTTTGTTTACACCCCTACATATTACCCATGCAGCTATGATTAGTAATTGTGCCCTTTCTTTTCGTGTGCTCTCTATAATCTTCACCAATCTTTCTACCATTTTTGTATTGCCACCATTTGCATTGTCTCAACTCACGTCCAAAGCACTTTGAACCCTTTTTGCATGTTCACACTCAATTATTGCATGAGTCACTCTGTCGTTGGTGTCTTTATATTTAGGACAGTATGGACTAACCTATATCTTTCTTCTTAATAAATCCTGCATGATCGATAATATATCTCTGCACACTCTCCACATGAAAATTTTTATTTTCGTTGGCACTGTTGTAGACCATATTCTACTCTATACAGTCAATGTGTTCCATTTCTGCTAGTTTCCACATCCACCGGACTCATTCATGTCCTATAGATTGTAAAGAAGTTTATACGCACTCTTAATAGTTAATATCCTAAAATTATTAAAGTGTCATACTTGTTTGTATGATAATTCGATCTTGCTAAGTGGTATTGTGTTCATTGCTTTTGTTTCTTCTAGTGAGAACCTTTTTGGGAATGCTAAACATTTACACCATTTTGTATGGTCATTAATTAGTACTGCCACTTTTTCATTTTCATCTCTGTTAGCAAATGTGTGGTCTAGCCTCATGTCATTGGTTTTGGCCAATTAAAAAGCCTAAAGCCTTTTTTGTCTTTGACTTAAGAGAGCCATACTTAATAAAAAAGAAGAAAGAGGCTATGTTTTAAGGCAAAAAAGTGTGGTGGTATCAAAAAGAAAGAAAAAAAAAAGAGCCAGAAAAGATAGAGAGAAAAAAGGGAGAAGGAGAGTTGGTTAAACAAAAGAGGATTTGTGGTTCGATTAAGCTAAAATTTTATCAACAGATTTATGATTTAGAGTTTTACATTATGAACAATAAAGATCAAGTTTGAAGCTCTCTAGAAACAAATCCAGGGTATATTTATTGAGTCACCTATTTGGTAAAATTTCTTCAATTGTTTCTCTAATTGTTGATTAGCTCTAATTTTAGCTAGAAGAGAATTTTATATATCCATTATTTGATAGTGAAGATTTTTTTGGTGGTCCGTGATTTTTTTCTTTTACACTGAAAGATTTTTCATTTAAATTTTAGTGTGCTTTATTTTTTTTTTTTTTTTGCATTATTGGTTGTTGATTGTTGATTGTTGTCTATTGTTGTGAGTTTATTACGATATATTGCTTTTGCATTATTGTGTTTGTTGCTTCAGGTTTAATAATTGGTATCAAAGCCAAGGTCACGGGTTCGAGTCCTAATAGTGTTACTGGGAGGATATTGTTAGCAGATGAGAGATTGGCTACATCCATCAACTCCATGTGCTCGAATGTCGGTATCAAAGTGAAAGATTCAACTAGGATGTAGGGAGTACATGACAATAACAAAAGCAAAACACCTAAGCAGACGATGTATTGAGTCAACTTGAAGTGCAAGTTTAAGAGGCACTGAGACAACCTAGGTTGCAAGGTTGTGTGCTATGATTAAATCTAAGCTTGATGGGTATTGAGACAACTTAGACCCACAAAGAGATAATGTTGAATACTAGATCTAAGGTGCACTGAGACCATATAAGATGTAAGGTTAACTGGCCCGAAAGAGGTGTTGATAGGATTTACTCATACAGAAAAGTCGATGTGGGACTTGATGAGAATTCATAAGTGAACAGGAAAGATTGTTGGAATGGTTCACATGTGAGTAAAAAATCTCATATCATTAAAAAATTTGAATGAGATATCTTATATATACATAGAAGACCTAAGAACCTAATAACTTAAGCTTTTGGGCTAAAGTGGTGTCAACATGTATATATGGGTTCTTTTTTGTGCTTCCATAGGCTCTAAGTGTGATAAATCTTTCAACAATATGTATTAAAGCTAGGAGTGACATATCATTGTGTTTCTAAGAGGGAGTTGTTTATAGTTTATAAAATAAGTGATTTTGGTTACACCAAGGTAGGAAACAAGAGTGTGTCACAGATTATTGAGATTGATGGCATTATTATATAAATTAGTATAGGCAACATGTTAACTTTGAGAGATGTCGAACACATTTTGGATATGAGAATGAACTTGCTTACTATTAATATCCTTGATAAAGAATGATATGAGAGTCGATAAAAAAAAAACAGTAGAAGCTTTTCAAAAGATCTATGATTGTTGTAAAGGAAAAAACTATGTTGCATAATGTATAAAATATAGATGTAATTGCATAGCAACCAGATAAATGTCATTAAAGATAATGTTTCAGCAAACTTGTGATACAAGAGGTTGGCATACATGAGCAAGAAAATGATTACAGGTTTTGACAAAGCAGTCTCTCATTACCTTGACCAAAAGTATATCTCTCGATTCATGTGATCATTGTTTGTTTGGCAAGCATCGTAAATTTTTTTTTTGTAAAAGTTTTTAGAGAAAAGAAAATAGATTGAAATTAATTCATTCTGATGCATATTATCCCATTGAGGTTGAGTCATTAAGTGGTAGTAAGTATTTTGTCACTTTTATTGATGATACTACACGTAAAACTTGAGTGTATATATTGAAAAACAAAAGCTAGATAGTGTATTTTTAAAAATTTCATGTTATGGTGGAAAGGATGATAGGATTGCTTTTAAAGTGTATTTGGACTAATAATGGTGGGGAATACACATCCAAAGGTTTTGAAAAATATTGTTCAAAGCATGAAATTAGGAATAAGATCATAGAACTTGAAACACTACAGCATAATGGTGCAGCTAAAAAGATGAATCGTACCATAATGACAAAAGTCATATGTATGTTGAAGATGATAAATTACCAAAGTTATTCTGGGGTGAAACAATCAACACAACTTGTTATTTGCTTAATAGATTGCTATTAGTTATTTAGGCTTTGACATTCCAAAAAGTGTGTGGACAGGAAGAGATGCTTCATACTTTTAATTGAAAATTTTTGAGTGTAAAGCATTCATGCATACGTCGAAAGAGTAAAGGTTAAAACTCGATAGTAAAGCCACACAGTATGTGTTTGTAGGATATAATGATAATGAATTTGGATACAAAGTATGGGATCTAGTGAAGAGAAAAATAATCAGAAGTAAAAATGTGATCTTTCATGAAAAAAAATCATAACAGACCTTGAAAAAAATAAAAAGACTACTTGGGTGACTGTTGAGTATGGTATTTCAACACCGACAGAGGTTTCATAAGAAAGAGCCACATATGGTGAAAATAAGCAAGCAACAAAACTTAAGGATATGAATAAGTCAATCATAGTTAGTAATGAGCTAGATACAATTAGTTTTAAGTAGAATAAGCAATCCTCTTTAGCTGAAAATGTTGAGCAGGGTAAGTAGTCCTCTTCACCAAAGAGTGTTGAATAGAAATAGCTACCTTTGGCATTAGATAGTGTAAAGTCCCAGCCTAAGAGATTTACTAAAGAACACATGTCATCTATTAGGTATCCAAGTTCAGATTTTATTTTAGTTACCAGTGAGAGAGAGCCAGAGAGCTTTCAAGACGTGTAGACTACTCCAAATAGAGAGTATTGATTAAAAGTAATGAAAGAAAAAATAAAGTCATTGTAAAAAATGATATATATGATCTTGTTAAACTTTCAAAAGAAAGAAGACCGTTAAAAAATAAATGGGTGTTCAAGTTAAAAAAAGATTGTGACAAACTAGTGAGGTACAAAGCTTGATTGGTGGTAAAAAGTTTTTCTCAAAAACTTGGCATCGATTTTAATGAGATCTTTTCTCTAATTGTTAAGATGAGTTCCATTCAAGTGGTACTGAGATTAGTAGTTAATTTGAATATTGAGCTTAAGCAACTTGATGTTAAGATTGATTTTTTGCATAATGACTTACAAAAGGACATTTGTATGGATCAGTTTGAGGGTTTTAAAGTGAAAAAAAATAGTATTTAGTTTACAAATTGAAGAAAAGCTTATATAACTTGAAATAAGGTCCGTGATAATGGTACAAAAAATTTAATTTTTTTATGGTGAGCTACAGTTATAAAAGAACGACAATAAATTTTTGTGTGTCTGTCAAAAAATTTTCTAATGATAACTTCATTATTCTCTTATTATATGTTAATTATATATTGATTATAAGATAAAATACTGGTATGGTTCACAGGTTGAAAGAATAATTGTCTAAGTCTTTTGACATAAAGGATTAAGGTCCAGCAAAACAGATTCTCAGTATGGATATTAATTGGGATAGGAGAGCTGGAAAGCTATAGTTATCATAGGAAAAGGATATTGAACGGGTGCTTAGTAGATTCAATATACAACATATTGAATCAATTAGCAGTCCATTTGTCAACCATTTTCATTTAAGAAAAAAATCTTGTTTGGTGACTAAAAAAGAACAACTAGCTATGTCTAGTATTTCTTATTTTTCTACAATTAGTTTTTTGATATATTTTATGGTTTACACACAACCTAACATTGCTCATGCAGTTGGTGTAGTGAGCAAATTTTTTTTTAATCCAAAAAAAGTTCATTGGAAAGTAGTGAAATAGATTTTTAGATATTTGAAGGGCAATTCAAAATTGTGCTTGAGTTATGGAGTTTTACAACAAGTTCTAGAAGGATTTACTATTACTAACATGGTAGGTGATCTTGATGGTAAAAAATCTATTTCAAGGTATTTGTTCACTTTTGTAAGAGGAGCTGTGTCTTAGTAGTCTAAATTACAAAAGTGTATTACCTTGTCAACTGCAGAGGCTAAGTATATTGCAGCAATCGAAACAAGTAAAGAAATGCTTTGGATGAAATATTTTCTTCTTGAATTGGGGTTGAATCAGAAAAAGTATATGATATTTTGTGATAACTAGAATACTTTAGATTTGAGTAAGAATGCCATGTACCATGCTAGAACAAAGCACATTGATGTTAGATATCACTGGTTACATTTAGTTATTGAGAAACAATAGATGTTGTTGAAAGAAGTCTATACTGATGAGAATGCAGTAGATATATTGATTAAGATACCTTTTAGAAGAAAGCTTAAGCTTTACAGTAATTTGGCCGAAATGGATTCCTCGGTCAAAGTAGGTTCCAAATGAAACTCCTATGGTGATTAATCTCCTTCTAATAGGGTCGGAAGGGGAGATTGTTGAGAAATGTGGGGTTTAGCCCCATGCCATTGGTTTTGGCCAATTAAAAGGCCTAAAGCTTTTTTGTCTTTGACTTAAGAAAACCCTACTTAATAAAAAAAAAGAGGGGGGCTATATTTTAAGGTGAGAAAGTGTGGTGGCACTGAAAAGAAGGAAAATAGAAAAGTTAGAAAAGATAAAGAAAAAAAGGGAAAGGGAGAGTTAGCTAAATGGAAATCAATCCATGATGCAATTGAGCTAAAATTTTGTTAGCAGATTTATAATTCAGAGTTCTATATTCTGAATGATGAAGATCGAGTTTGAAGCTCTCTATGAATAAATCTAGAGTGTATTCGTTGAGTTAATTATTTGGTGAAATTTTTTTAATTGTCTATTTAGTTATTGATTAGCTCTAATTTTAGTTAGAGGAGAACTTTATATATCCATTATTTGATAATGAGGATTTTTCTAATGGTCTGTAGTTTTTTCCATCTACACTGAAAGGTTTTTTCACTTAAATATTGGTGTGCTTTATTTTTCCTATGTTGTTGGTTGTTGATTATTGATTATTGTCTATTGCTGTGGGTTTATTGCGATATATTGCTTTTGGGATGTTGTGTTTATTGTTTCAGGCCCAACAGTCCCAACTTTCTTTTGTGATCTTGGCCTGAAATTCTCTGTGAATGGCATCCATTATCCCTCCAGATTTGTACTATCTCCCCATCTCCAATTCTCCACCATACTCCCTGTTGAAGGATTAGTGATGGGGAGTTTCCCAGTTTAGAATGCAAGAAAGGTTCATTAGGAAAGTATCCGGATTTTAATCCCCTATGTAGTAAGGTATCTTTATTAACCAGTAGCTTCCACCCTTGTTTGGTTAGGAGAGCTTTGTTAAAAATTCCTGTCTCTAAAACCTATTCCACCTTCTCTCTTTGGCCTGCATAATTGCTTCCATCGAACCCAGTGTATCGCTTTTTGTTGTTTCCCATGTTCCCACCAAAAGTTGCTCAACAAGTTGTTCATTTCTTAACGCAAAGACCATGGCAATAGAAAGCAGCTCATCGTGTAAGTGGGGATGGCTTGGAGAATGGATTCTATGAATACTTCTTTGCCCCCTTATGACAACGATCTGTGACTCCATCCACTCAATCATGAATGAATTCTGTCTTTTACCTCCTTAAAAGTTCTTTTACAATCCCTGCCAACCATCGATGCGAGTCCCAGTTATCGCTTCAAGTTGGTTGTGGATTGAATTCCAAACATGTCTTTGATAATGTGCCTATGCTCCTCTACCATGTTTTTGCTAAAATATAAGGTCGACTTGTCGAAATTTATCTGTTGTTCTGAGCTTTCTTCATATTTCTGCAGCACGCACTTCATCCTCTCACTTTTACTTCTGTTTGCTATTTCAAACTGGATGTCATCAACAAAGAAGAAGTGATTCACTTTTGGAACAGGTCTACTTGCCCTCACTTCCTGTACGAGTCCCTGCTTTTGCTTGTCATTTAACATTGCTGCTAAACCTTTTGTGCACATCTGGAATAGGTAAACCGAGAGAGGGTCTCCTTGACGAAGTCCTTTTTCTGGATGGAACACATGACTGGTATCACCATTAATCACAAGGGAATATGTAACCGAAGCACCATAATTCATTATAATTTTGACCCATCTTGGATGCACGCCCATTTTTCCCATAATCGCTTCAAGATAACTCCACTCAACACGATTTTAGACCTTGCTCATATCCAATTTTAAAGCAAAACAATCATTCTTACCTTTTTTTCTAGTTCTCTAAGTGTGAAGCAATTCATAAGCGACTAGGACATTATCAGAAGTAAGACTACCCAGGACAAAAGCATTCTAAGACTCACTAATGCAAGCTAGTAATATGGTTTTAAGCCTATTCATCAAGACTTTCGAGATAATCTTATAAATGACATTACAAAGACAGAAAGGCCTATATTATGTTATTTTGGTGGGATCTTTGGTCTTGGGGATTAAAACAACATGGCTGTGATTTATTTTTTTTAACTCCCTATCACCATTAAGGTAAGACAAGCATAAATGCTTTATATCCTCCTAATGTATGCCAAAATTTTTGATAAAAAGTACGGACATACCATAGGGTCTAGGTGCTTTGGTTGGGTGTATATGTCTAATAGCCAGCATCTCCTTTAGTTTAAATTCTACACGTAAAGTTTGTTCATCTCTTGTGATACTCGAGCTGCCACTACCCCAAAGACCTCTTCAAAGGATGACGTGCTTTTAGAGCCAAATTGTCTTCCTTATTACCCCTCCCCCATGTATGCCATCTTCCTCCGTAGCCAAGTCTTCAAGACCACCATCAGTTAGAGCCTCTCTAAATGCGACCATCTGACTTTCTTTGGGAGGAAGTCTCCCTTCTTTCTCATACTACCAAAAGAATTTTAAATTCATTGATTCAAATGTTCTTTCCCATCATAATTTTGAAAGCCTAAAACCTTTTAATTTAATGTTACATTCAAAATTTAAAAAAAAAGGATAGAGTAAATTTACGGTACAAAATAAAGGTTTTTATATGTCTAACTATAACTACAAGATTCAATTTTCTCACCACTTTTATTGAATCCTTTTGAAGGATTTAGTTTTAGACACATTGTAGAAAATTATGTACCGAGTTCAGAAAGTAATTTCTAAAAGTAATTAGAAGTTCCTCCAAAAAAATGTATATTGATATGATTATATCACATTTCTCTCTCTAGTTTCTGATTCATAATACTTTGTTAGCCTATGAAAATGTGTTAATTCGAAAAGGTTTAAAATTTATAGGTGTCTTATAATAATTTTACAATACCACTGGGCACAACAAGTTAAAAATCTGAAAGTAGTAAGTAGGCCTGTAATCGAGTCGAGTCGAGCCGATATAGTGAGAAGTTCGAGTTCGAGCTTGACTCACAACTCGCGGCTCGATACTCGACTCGAACTCAATCGAGTTTTATTTTTCAAACTCGAGTTCGATTCGTGATCGAATTCGAGCTCGCTCGATTAAGCTCGATTAATATGTAAAAATAAGCTCAATTCGTATATTCGATAAGAGTTGATTATTTATGCTCAAGCTCAAACTCGAATTCGAAATATTTTATTAATTAAAATAATAAAATATATTTAAATATAAAAGTTTAATTAAACTCGCGAGTTACTTGAACCGTATATAAGAATACTCAAATTCGACTCGATCGATAAGTCGAGCTGCTCGAGCTCAACTCGATAATAATCGAATCGAATTCGAGTTTTTTTCGAATCGAATTCGAATTTTTTTCGAATCGAACTCGAGTAACTTACGAGTATTAATATATCATTTACAATCTTAATAGCAAGGCATGCCCAACCGATTTTGGCTATAAGCAATAATTGATCTTTTTATTTCTTAGGACAGACAGTATTACAAGCAAATTTTCTTACATTTAATTAATTATTTTATACATTCGTTTTTATTTTAAAAATTTAAACGAATGTGAAATTTAAATTTTAGTTAAATTAATTTATATAATTATTTTTTAAAAATTGATATTAAAAATATTAAAAATTTAAATTTTAATACTTATTTGTTATTCTCTGCTATTTCCTATATAATCAAAAAATATAAATGAAGGTATTAAAATTTTTATGAAATAGGAAAATATGTGAAATGAGTGTTTTAAACACATTATATATAGAAAAAGAGTTTTTGTTTTTTTTTAATATTTCATAATTGCTCTTTCTATTACTAGTATAGAAAGAAAAATCATTGTTCCTCTGCAGCATTAAGAGAAGTGAAATCCTCAGATTCATTTGATGCTTTATTAGACGCTTTATTTGGTGATGTTCTTTAACCTGTCCTCCACCTGCTCTTTCCAGCATGATCACCCGTTGTGAATGTGGATAGGTACTAGCTGGGCCCCATCCTTGCCATCAATTACTCTCCACGAGCTTTCATTATTTGTGGTGCTCCTTTCTTTGACCTCTGGGGTATTGGCTAAAGCTCCCTCTAGAAAGAAGAATCTTTCTTTTCCTTGTTGAATACCCTCTAAAGCAAAACAATTTTCTCAAGTTTTTAGACTTCTAAAACCATGGAGCAATCAAACCCAAAGCCTCATATAGTATTACTATCCGCGCCTGCCCATCTCATGCCCGTTACTGAGCTTGGCAAACGCTTTGTCACTTGCCAGGACGTTAAAGTTACCATTTTTGTTGCTTCTTTTGTCGAAATAGCTGCAGCGGAATCGCGGATGGTCCAGGCTACGCTTAGTACAAATCTCTTTGATGTCATTCACCTCCCACCTGCTGACATTTCCAACCTTGTTGACCCTAGCGATAAGGGACTTGCATCACTTTCAGCGACAGTGCGTGTAGTCAAGCCAGCTTTTCGGGCTGCTATATCGGCTTTGGGGACTCCAGTAACTGCTCTCATCGTTCACGTCTTTGCAATAGATTGTTTAGGAATTGCGGATCAGCTTAAGATTCCAAAATATGTTTTTGTCTCAACAAATGCATGGTTTCTTGCTCTGCTCATATACACTCCGATCCTGGAAAAGGAAGTGGAAGGAGAGTATGTTGATATGAAAGAACCATTTGTTATTCCAGGTTGCTTGTCAATTCGAGCTGAAGATTTGCCAGATCCGATGTTCTTCAGAACAAAAGCAAATTATCATGAATTTCTGAAATTTGGTATCGAGATTCCAAAGGCTGATGGGATTTTGGTGAACACATGGGAAGAACTGCAGCCTAAAACACTAGCTTCTTTGAGAGATGGTAACCTCTTGGGTAGTGTTGCTAAGGCACAAATATTCCCAATCGGCCCGAACAACTCCGAGGGCTCACCAGCACTTAAAAACGAGTTATTTGACTGGCTGGACAAGCAACCTACTGACTCCGTACTTTACATATCTTTTGGAAGTATGGGAGGGCTCTCACTTGAGCAAATGACGGAATTAGCTTGGGGTTTAGAGTTGAGCTAGTAAAGATTCATCTGGGTAGTGCGACCACCTACACAAAAATCAGGAAGCGGCGCCGGCTCCAAGTTTGGGAACACTAGTGATGATATTTCAAGTTACTTGCCAGAAGGGTTCAATTCCAGGATCCGAGAACGGGGAGTGATTGTTCCACAATGGGCTCCGCAAGTGGAAATCTTGAGCCATCCATCGTGTGGAGGGATTTTCACACATTGTGGTTGGAATTCAGCTATAGAATGCATTACCAATGGATTGCCAATGATCGCTTGGCCACTGTACTCTGAGCTGAGAATGAATGCTACATTGCTGACAGAGGAGATTGGCGTAGCTGTTCGATCAGAAACAATACCATCAAAGGGTGTTGTGAGGAGGGACGAGATAGAGAAGATGGTGAGAAAAATTTTTGTGGACGATGCTGGGCGTCAAATGAGGGCCAGAGTCAAGGATCTGAAACTTAGTGCAGAGAAAGCTTGGAGCAATGGTGGTTCTTCGTATAATGCATTAGTTGAAATGGTCAAACATTGCCAGAAAAACCTATAGAGGCGTTTGTTAGTGTTAGACCTCTTTGGCGATTTATGTAATATATAATTTCAATTGCCTTCATGCTTTTAGTCACTTTATGTTATCAATAAAATTATCAATAAAATAAAATTGTTCTTTCTTTTCCACTCTCAATTAAAAATATATTTCACCGCTGGCGCTGTTTCCAATTCGCTTTTAATTGCCCATAACTTTTTATTGCATAGACTTAAACTTGCTCGGGGCTATCTCATATATATATATATATATATATATATATATATATATATATATATATATAAAATTAATTAATTTTCTTTTAATATTAATTTATACATTTTAATTATATCAAAATATATTATATTTAAAAATATTTTTATATTAAATTTGATATCGAATAATATCGATTATTTTTATTGATTACGATTGATTTTGATAAATTTCAATAAATTAACTTGTTTCGATGATAGGTAAATATAAAACTTATTTTGTAATTATTTATTTATTTTTTATTATATGATTATTTTTAATTTAATAAAAATAAAATTAATTAAAAAATAATCTTTAAAATTTATAAATATTTCAACTGCTTTAAAAAAAGTAATTATATTTACTTAATAAAGTTTAATAATCGTGAAATCGAAGTTAATTTTTTTTTCATATTTTTTTATTTTAATATTTGTATAAAAATATTTATTTAAATATCATATGATCAAATTAAATATTTAAAAATATCATAAAAGTTTTATGATATTATTTTTATATTTTTAAATTTATTTATTTGATTTTTGAAGATATTTTATATTTATTTTGTAGATTATTAATGGTGTTATAATGTACAAATTCATATATATATTTATAGAAATATTTATACTAAACCAAAAAATATTAAAAGTATACCAAAACCACTTATACTGGTATATACCATATTTTTAAAGAAAACTGAAATATTATCTGGTATGGTATTAACAACCTTGATATACATATTGATGTGCATAATTTATGTGTAATTTTTATTTTTTAAAATTTAATTTAATAAATAATTTTTTATATTATGATAATAATGATAAATACTAATGATTGAATTTTAATTTTGTATAATATACGTAGAATTTGATAATTTTTTTATATAATTTTAAATTTGATAATATTTGATATAATTTGATAACCTTTGTTAAAAGATAAAAAATCATCAATAAAATTTTGGTATCTTTTAATATAATTTTAGTAGTTTTCAATATTAATTTAGTAACTTATAATATAATTTTTGTAACCATTGATACAATTTTGTTAATCTTTGATAAAACTTTTTTTAGTCTTTTAATGTAATTTTGGTAACTTATAATGTATTTTTGGTAATTATTAAAAGAAATTGTGTCATTATATATTTAACAATTTATTCAAATATATAATTTTTTTATTAAGTTCATTTTTTATGATAGATTTATTCTAACCTTTTCATATGAAAGTTCTAGCTTGGTTTCTACTAGTAACCAAGGTTAGATTTCTAACAACTTTAAATATAAAAAAAATTGTTAATAATTAAAAAATTAAGTTATTAATGATTTACTATTATATTAATAGTGAATTACTGCTAAGTTATTAATGATTTATTACTAAATTATCAATAATTTATTGTTAAAATATAAATGATTTATTACTAAACTATTGATGTTTTAGTACTATATAACTAATAATTTATTATAAAGTTATAGTTGATTTACTACTAAATTTTATTAATGATTTAATACAAAGTTATTAATAATTAAATAATTTACTATTAAATTATCACTTATTTACTGCTATATTATTAGTGATTTCCTACTAAATTATAAATTATTTACTATTATGTTATTATACATTTATTACTATGTTATCACTTATTTATTGCTACATTATTAGTGATTTTTTACTAAATTATAAATTATTTACTATTATGTTATTATACATTTATTACTGTATTATCATTTATTTACTACTTAATTTTCAATTATTTATTACAAAATTATCACAAATTTGATTTGTTACTAAATTATCCTCACTGCTAAGTTATCATTGATTTATATTAAACTATCCATGATTTACTATTTAGTTTTCATCGATTAACTATTAAGTTATTGATGATTTACTACTAAGTTATATTGATATACTTTTATGTTTCTAATGATTAATTATTAAATTATCATTGGTTTACTACTAAGTTATTTATGATTTACTAAGTTTATCAATTAATTACTATTAAAATGAAATTGATTTACTAATTAAGTTGTCACTTATTTATTGTTAATTTATCTTTAATTTATTACTAAGTTATTAATAATTAACTACTAAGTTATTATTAAAAAAAATAAATTATCACTTATATTTTATTAAGCTATCCTTATTTTTTAATATATTACTATTCATTTACAACTAAGAAATACGGAGTTTAAAAATCCATTAAAAATATATAAGATAATTTTTTATATAATAATATTATTACTTTATTCATATTTAGAAATTTTTTATTAATTTTTTTTATTGAATAAGTTTATGATAGATTTATCATAATCCTTTAAGATAAAAGTTCTTGCTTTATTTCTGCTAGTAACCAGAGTGTAATTCCTAGTAACTTCAAGTATAAAAAAAGTTATCAATGATTAAGAATTAAGTTATCATTAATTTATTATTATATTATTATTAATTTACTATTGAGCTATTACTATTAATTTATAAATGATTTATCATTAAATTATGAATGATTTACTATTAAATTTTTGATAATTTACTACTGAATTATGAATGATATATTATAAATGTATAACTGATTTATAAGTAAATTATTAATATTTTATTACTATATTATTAGTGATTTACTACTAAAGTATCAATTTATGACAAGTTAACAATAATTTATTATTAAGTTAATGATTTACTACTATATTATTAAGTATTTTTTGTGGGAGTAAGTTTGAGGAAGGGAAGTTTCCACAATTCATCACATGGCTTAGAGAGGATTTACTACTATGTTATCATTGATTTTTTATTTAATTTTTTATTATTTATCATAAGATTATTATTGATTTACTACTAAATTATTAATAATTCACTACCAAATTATCACTTATTTATATTAAAGGGTTAATGTTCTAAATGTCCTTTAAATTATAAGAAATGATCAATATGGTATCTGAATTTAAAAATTTTTTGATGTAGTATCTAAACTATTAATTTGTTAACTAATATGGTACTCGCTCCTAATATGGCTAACTTTAAATGATGACATGGCGCACCAACAACCCTCCAACTATTATATTAGTTAACAAATTTATAATTCAGGTGTCATATTACAGATTTTTAGAATTTAGATATCATATTGAACATTTCATTATAATTTAAGGGCCATTCGTAACATTAATCCTATATTAAATTATTCATGATTTACTATTAAGTTATTACTGATTAACTATTAGTTATTAATTGTTTACTACTAAGTTATATTGATTTACTCTTAAGTTTTCAACTATTAACTACTAAATTATCAATTCTATACTATTAAGTTATTATTGATTTACCATTAAATTATTTATAATTTACTACTATCAATTAATTATTATTAAATTAAAATTGATTTATTATTAAATTATCGTTAATTTTTCATTAAGTAATTATTGATTTATTACTAAATTATCAATGGTTAACTATTAAGTTATCATTTTTTTAATAAGTAATTATTAATTTATTACTATATTGTTATACATTTACAACTATATAATAATTGATTTACTATTAAGTTATTATGCATTTACTATTATGTAATTTCTGATGTATTATTAAGTTATCAATTATTGACTACTAAATTATTATTAATTGACTATTAAGTTATCACTAATTTACTATTAAATTATTCATGATTTATTGTTAAGTTATCATTGATTAATGATATCATTGATTAATGATTAAGTTATACTGATTATATTTAAGTTTTCAATAGTTAATTGCCAAGTTATTAATTATTTAGTAGTATGTTATCATTGATTTGCGTATATCTAGAAAGAAAGTAACCACAATGTATGCTATATGATATAATTTGTAAAGTAGAGAAAGAAAATAAGAAAATGTTAAAGTATAGACACTTGAAAAGTACTTAGTAAATACTCTTAATTTTTTATTTGTAGTTTAATACATAATAATAAGTTAAACTCAGTGGTTTTATTATAATGCAAGTATTAAAACTAAATTAAATAAATATGTATAATATATATTAAGTCAAAATTTCTATGATATTCTTCAAATTTTTTAGTTAATGGTAAAATACTATATATTAAGGTAAGATTTATAAAAATAAAATTTATAAAATTAAATAGATAATAATTTTTAAAAATATTAAGTTCACAATAATTATATTCACATTTTTCTTCAAAAATTTCTTCTACTAAACGGAAAGATGATATATTCTCAATTCTTGATTCATTCTTATCACCATCATTTAAAATGACTTTCTTAATATTTTGATACCAACCAATTTCTCCATTTGAAAATAGTAAAAAAATATTATAAGGGTTTATAACAATCTAAATAATATTAACTCTTTGTTGTTTTCTTGAATGAGTATGAATTAAAATATCTCTTTTAAATGAAATATTTGAGTTATTTTCATCAACTCATATAGTAGCAACTTGTTCATCAAAATGACTTTCTTGGTTCTTTTTTATTACCATCATTTGAAATAATTTTCTTAATATTTTGATACCAACCAATTTCTCCATTTAAAAATAGTAAAAAATTATTACAAAGGGTCATAACAACCCAAATAATATTTAGTTCAATGTTATTTTTGTGAATAATAATAAACTATGATATTTCTTTCAAATGAAATATTTGAGTTGTTTCTGTCAACTTATATAGCAGTAATTTGGTTAGCAAATAAACTATTATAAATTTATTGATCTAAATTAATATTTTGTACTATGAATATCAAAATTCTCTAAAAATATATATCATTTAATTTCTAAAAGACTTGGACATAACGATTTTCTTATAGAATTATCATTTGTATCTCAATAACTTTAGCATTTTAATTTTTATTATGTTGTATTCTCATCTTATTTTGAAGTTTATTGTTGGTATCATAAAAGTATAGCTAAAATAACATGATTAATTAATTCAAACTTGAAACAATTCAAAACTCAAATTGAGTATACATAAAATTTTTACTTATTTTAAATTTTAATTTAATTAAAAATTTTATATAATTCTCATAATTATAAATATGAACTAACTTAACTCGATTTCAATTTATTTTAAACAGATAACAACTTAGCAATTATTTAAAACTCGAAATGATTGAGCACCTAAATTCAAATTGAAATAATAACTCAATTAGAATCTAATATTTTTTATTTATCTTTGTAACAATTTAAAAGTTTCATATTTAGGTTTTTGTTTCTTCATCTTCAATGTCTCATTTTTATTGTTTTTATAGTTGAATTAGTTAACTAATTTTTAATAATGTTTCTAAAGTGAAATTGCAATTATAAGTAGTTGAGTATCTTTTTTTAAAAAAAATTTGATTTAAAATTATTTGAATTTATCTTTTTTAAATAAAGAGAAGCATGCACTAATTATTAAGTTAATTTATTTTGGTGCATAAGTAAATAATTGAGTATACAATGAATAAAAGTTGATGTTAAATTTGATTTAACTTAGTTCATCACTAATCCTAAGTCTAAAACACTATTTGAAATTATAAAAAAGTCAAATTTTAAAATGATTGAAATACTAAATACATAACTAAATAAAAATGTGTCAAACGAGTTTTGTTAATGAATGCAAATAAATCACTTTTAAATTTAATTAAATTGTAATTTATAATAATATTTTTATATTAAATGTAATAGTGATAATTAAGTTAATAAATTTCAATGGTTTTGAACAAATATTACTTAACATAGTAGCCTTAAAAATTTAGATACAATAATAAGAATTCTTCAACTGATATAATAGATAAAATAAAGGATTATACAATGTTTCTCCTAATAAAAGAATTTCATATTAATTCTGAAAAAATTTAAAATCAATAAATTTGTATATTCTTAATTGAAATATCATATAACACTAACTTTATTTGTTATATGAAGAAGATAGATTTATGTATAACCAGTTAATCTTTCATCTCATTTTTTTTGTTTAGGATAATTTTCTGTTAGTGCTTCCATTGATTGATTGTGACTATACGCTCTATCAAATGAAAGTTTAAATATTCTTTTATTTGAAAATTTTATTATATATAAAATTTTATTTATGAAATATTAAAATAAAATAAAATAAAATTCTAACCTTATTATTTGTTTTCATAACGTGTAGGCCTAGGAACTCGATTGCAAGACGTGAAAACATACGTTTTAAAAATCTCAAGACCAAGGGAGTTGCCACTAATATTTTTTTAAGGAGTGATTGACGATCTAAAAAGTTTATCCTTTTAATAAAATAATAATACGAGTTTAAAGTTTATTAAAAAGATAGTTTGATATACAAAAGCAGAGTTGAGTTTGGGAGTTCGATTAGGCGTGAAGAGTAATTAGCACCCCTACAATTCTTGTTAAAAACGATACAAATTGATTGCATGTTACCCTTGAGTTTTTGTAAAAATGGTCTTAATTTTAATTTTTGCAAATTAATTTCTTAAATTTCATTTAGTTTTCCAAAAGTATTTTTTGAAATTGAATCATTTTAAACCTTTGTTTTGAAAACAATTTTTTTTTTTGAATTCTTGAAAAACAAAACTAATTATTTTAGATCAAAATGAAAAATCCTAAGTATCAAAACATCTATTTCATTCTCCCGTTTAAACAAAATTCCAAAAATATCTTTATACTTTAGGAGTTTTCATGATGCCCTACAAAACCAAAATAATATTTCTTATAAATAATAACTTTTGAGAATTCCTCATATTTAGGCAAGATCTCAAAAGTTATTTTCACTTGAAATATTATCTTGTTTTATTTATTTTTATTTAAAAGAATTTGTAAAATACTTTATTCATGAAATATGTAAATGATATGCATGAACATAATAATACATAACATATGCATGACAATTAAAATGTGAATGAGAAATATGAGTGCATGAATGACAATTCAAAAATGCTAATGCATGAAATATTTTATTAAAATGAAATGCATAAGAATGGGTCTAGGGGGTTGGCTTTTAGGGTTTAAGGTTTGGTTTAAGATTTAGGACTTAGGTTAAGGTTTTGGGTTCGGTTTAGGATTTAGAACTTGATTCAGGGTTTGGGTTTGATTTAGGGTTTAGTTTGAGGTTTTAGGCTTGAGTTAGGGTTTAGGTTTGATTTTGGGATTTGGGTTAGGGTTTAATTTAAGGTTTGAGTTAATTTAGGGTTTAGGATTTAGGTCTTATGTTAAAGGTTTAGTTTAGGGTTTTAAGGTTTAGGTTTGGTTTGGGATTTAGATTCGTTTTGAGATTTTGGGTTTGGGTTTGGGTTGGGTCGGTTTAGGGTTTGAGGGTTTAGGTTTGGTTTGGGTTCGATAAGTGTTGCATGAGTGATGTATGTAACAAAATAATTAAACATAACATTAATGCAAAATGTAAACATTTGATGCATGAAATTAAACTAAATAGGAAAGGCAAAACTTAAAGCAATTTTACAAACATTTCATGAACTAACCATGCATGCAAAAACTTAATGAAAAGAAAATCAAGTACCAAGGGTCAAGGGAAGGATCAAGGTTTGGCCAAGCCATTGACAAGGTTAAAACTGAAACCTTTATGGCCATATGGAAAATTTCTTATGTTGGCCAAACGTGTATGACTATGTCTCCACCATTGATATTCAAAACAAACACTTGAGAAACAAGATTAAATCAACTAAAAATCCATTCATTCAACATTTTTATCCTTTGAAAATTTTATCAAGAAAAATAGAAAACATGAACTTTAGCTAAGAAAGAAAGTAAGAATGCATTTAATGTTAGCCTTTTAGCTATGGATCAAGGTGGAAGTCTTGGCCAACCAATAATGAGGCTAGGCCCAAAGCTTCTTATGACCTTTTCACAATCATGCCATTATTTCTTTTTAGTTAAAACATGCATCAAACATTAGAAAAACTAACTTATAAAGGTATTTTATTATCAAAGAATTTTTACTAAACATGTAAAAAAACTACCAAGAATGAAAGTAAGAAACATTTTATTTGCCAAGCAACCAACATAATACATCAAATAGTAGACTAGCATGAAAGTAACAATTTGCAAAATCACAAACACATTATAATACATTACTCCTAGCAAGCAAATTTCAAGAAAACATTAAAAGATGGTTCGACTAAGGTATGGAAAGACAAATGTCAAATTTTCATGTGGATTTTGTTGTTTTTTTATTCTCACTACCTTTAAACCATACAATTAACTTGGTAGGATGAATTTATTGAGTCATGGATGAAAATGTGGCAGAGAACAACTATGGAAGAGTTGCCTCCTTTTGAAAAATCATAAAAGTAAAAGAAAACTACATTGATGAATATGAAAGCTTGCATGAAAATGTATGAAACTGAAGAGAAATTATACCTTCCAAGCTTTCTCTAATTTTTTTTGTTTTCTCATCTTTTTCTTTTTCTGCCTTTCACACCACTTCTTAGCTATTGCCTTCTTTTATTTCCTAGCCCTTAATGATGAATTTAAAGGTTAAGTTTTCCCCTTCTAACCTTTTTATCAAGTTTCATCCAAAGGCAAAAAAATCCTCACTCCTTTTTTCAAGCTTAATAATCAAGCAACCAACTTTAATCATAGGACTTAAACCCTTTCAAGATCAATGGTGCAAAATGAATACATCATAAAATTTGATTTTTAGTGCAACTATTTTGATGGGAAAATGTTATTTTGTCCTTATTAGTGCATTTAGTCTTTTTGCATGATTTTCTTAAAAGCTTATGACCCAATTTTTATTCTTATGATTTCAATGCAGCAAAATTCATAAAATAATAATTAATCATGATTTGAAACTTTTCGTGGAAAGCCAATCTTAGGAAGGTCAAATTATGAAAATATTCCTAAAAGGTATTTTGATAATTTCAACTTTTCCATGGTGTGATCAAAGTTATCAATGCATGAAAATTCATGAAATAATATCAAAATATGATGTGGAGCTTTTTGTAAAAAACTGATCTTTAAAATGTCAAATTAAGAAAATACTCCTAAAGGGCATTTTGAAAATTTTAACCTTTTTGAGGTACCATCAAGGTTTTTAATGCATCAAAATTCATGAAATAATATCATAACATGATATAGAGTTTTTTGCAAAAAATTAACATCGAAAAAATTAAATTACGAAAAAACCCTTAAAAGTATTTTGTTAATTTGAACCTTTTTGAGATACAATTAAAGTTTTTAATACATCAAAATTTATGAAATAATATCAAAGTATGATCTAGAGCTTTTCATAAAAACTTACCTAAAAAAATCAAATTATGAAAATACTTCTAAAGGATATTTTGGTAATTTTATCTTTTTCGAGGTGCAATCATAGTTTTTAATTCATCAAAATCACAATTACACTAATCCCAAGCCTTAATAATTCTATTTAATTGTGCATTCTAAGGGTTGACTCAAGTTCGACCAAGTTTAATATATTTCAACCAAGTTTAACTTTGTTTGACTGTATTTGATCAAATTTGGTCATGGGGTGTTCAAGTCAAATTAATCCAAAATTTATTTTTTAAAAAATATTCAATCTTAAGGAAGTGTTGGACATGAAGTGGATCTGACTTAAAAAGCATCTCAACTAGCTAAAATATGACCAGACAAAATTCGGTGACTAAGCTTATCATATTTTTTTTCTTAAGAAAATTTCAATTTTTAAAATAACAAACTTGTTTTTGTAGCACCTATACAATTTATAATGATTTCAATTGCAGCATTAATAACATAAATTTTCATAAATAAATGTAATTTTGGCATAAACATATTCAAAAAATGATTCCCATAATTTTTTTAGACCTTGTAAAATTTACCAAAAACAATTAATCTTACTTCATTTAATAATTCTCTACTTAAAATAATCACATTAGGTCATTCAGTCACCTAGATGATAAAAAAAGTGAGTAATTTAATACAATTGAAAAAAATTAAATCATCTTGAGATGGAAATTAGTCAATGCGAACAATTCTTATGGCAATTTGGCCCTGAACTACTGGTAACTCCACTACCTTCTAAATCATCGAATTTTACAGGTAGAAAGTCTAATTAAAGTGTTCAAAGTGTTAAATAAATCATGTAGTATTAATTATTGGTGGAATGTGTGCAATTGATTTGTATTTAATTTGATATTAGTTTTTGTTTATGAGAATAACAATTATAAAATTTTAGAGAAAAAAATGCGAAAGAAAAATTTACTTAGGTTTCAAGTGACTTGCCAAATGCTTAGGATATTTTAATCAATTATTGTTATTACTTTTAGAATTAAAATTTTAATTAATTTAATTACATAGACTCTATTTTAATTGTAGTTGATTTAAATTAAACATAAAAAATTTAATAAAAAATTAGATATTTAAAGATAAGTTTGTTAATTTAAAAATTCATAAGGATATTTTGGTTGATTATTTTTAACACTTTTAAAGTTCATACTTTTATATATTGAGATAGGAGATGATATATATATATATATATATATTGAGATAAAATTCATAGAATTAATTTCATTTTACCATTTAAAATTAGATGGCTTGATGAATTTTTTTAAAAAGTTACAATTATAATCAAAATATTAAATTCATATGGAAAATTACTGAATTATATCATATAAATAAATTTAACCTAAAATGGAATTACACCACATATTAATAAAACTTTAACATGAGATATAAAAAATTAGAGCTTCGTCCTTGTTATATTGGCGCTCATGAAATTAAATGTTGGAATGCAGGAGCATTTGATATCTTTGTTGCAGATAAGCTCATTTCATATGTTAAACTTATTAGATGATCGGTTGCTTCTTCTATAATTAACAGATCTTATTCCAACAATAGATCTAAATGGGGTAAACTTTCGTCAAGCCTAAGCTGAAGTCTTGTCAAGTCCAACCCATATATATGCAATCGCTACCTTTTTCACATTAACTAGAAAATTGACCCGCACTTTGTTGAGAGTTCAAAATTTTTTTTGTTAGTTATAAACAACATTGTTTATAATAATTTAATGATAATGGAACAAGCATTTTTATTATATTTTTAAAAAGAGTAACTATTATGGAAGCATACAAAAATAAAAAGTTAAATAGAAATAATTATAAATAGTAACATTATCAATGTTAAAGAAGACACATATAACATGATAAATAGGCAAATGTTGTAAACCAAAAAGCAAAGACATTTATATCACATATAGACATGATCTAGAAATGTTCACAATCAACTAAAAGACAAAAATTAAAATCTTGATATATAAGCAAAAGAAAGAAATTGATGATATAATTAATAGAATATGAGAACTTCTTTTTACTTAAAAGTAAATATCATCTTTTAAAGGTATGATAATTATAAATTGTTATCATTTAAAGTCTCTAGAATAACCTAAAACCCACTTTAGGAAATTGTTCATAGAACTAGGCTAACCTCTCTGTTTACAACATTATAATATCATATTATGGTCATATCCCACTCTTCATTGGCACTATAGATCCTACCAAAACAAAGAAGTAAGCTGAAAAGAATGCTAGGATTGCATCTTTGTCTGTCTTGAAAATATGTAAATTTTGATTCTCATTTTAGATTATTATTGTATATTAATATTTGTATGTTAGCACACAATTATTGTATATTAATATTTGTATAGTGCCAAATTTGTCATTGATAAAAAAAGATGAGTCATCTCAAGCTTTAAGCTAAAAAATGACAACAAACAATTAGGAAGAGATTTTATAACTAAGCAAAAATAAGAGCGATAAAAGAATAGAGAATATTTATTCTACATCTTCTTTCACCTCTAATAACTCTGTACTTATTAATAGTGGAAACTTATGGATTCCTTAATGGATTTTACTTTCGATGTTTTAACATAAAATAAAATAGTTTTGTATCTCTTATTCCTTCACTTTTACTCAAAAACATCTTAAAAACTACTCCCAATAACATCATATAAAGACAACCTATCTAACCATTCATCTAATAGATCTATTCTAATACAAATTATAGTTAAATAAAAAGTGGGACTTCTTTGTTAATAGCAAGAAGCAAAAATTATAGACCAAGAGCAACAAAGAAAAGGTAAAATCTTAGGCTATCAATTAAGCATCACTAAAAATAATGACACAACAATCAAAGCATCAAGAATAAAAATAATTATCAATAGTTTTTCAATAATCGTCAACATAGAATCCAACCTAACAATAACATTAACAAATATATTCAATAATAATCTACATAAAATCCAACTCAATGCTAATAATAATCAAGAAAGAGCTACGCATGTTGCTAATAAGTGAGAATAAAGATAGAGTGATAGATACCAAAATTTTTATTTAAACTATTGGCAATAGTAGTTATAGCCTTCCCTCACCATATCATTGTTGAAGTATTCCTTATCTATTTTCAAAATAACAACTGGAAGTCTACTAATAAATTTAACTACAATTACATAGTAGGTTGCAGCATCGAATATATTTGACAAAACCAGTACGTGAAGCAACAATTAAAGAAATTAGGAGTTAAGAAATTAAGAAATCATATATTGATTCATTTCCTAATAAAGTAAAGGAAATTAGAGAAGTAAATAAAAGCAAAAAAGAAAAGAATATGACAAAGTTTACAGAAAATAAAAATTCAACAATAAATTTGAACATAGTATAAATTTTGAAAAGATAAGCAGAAAGTATAACAACCTTTCTAATTATGGTCATGAGACCAATAATACCATATCAATAATCTTGTACTCATGAAACTTAGATTGATAAACTTTCATTTAATTAATTGATCCCATTTACTATTTTAAGAGAAAAAATGAACAAAAAAGTTCATATAGGTTATAAAATTGTAATGATAAGAAATATATATAAAAAAGAAAACCAAAAGCAACATTAATATTTTATAAATTAACCTTAGTATTAAAGAAAAATAAAAATAAATAACTAATAAAAATAAATTGTTCAATACAAAACCCTTTTTTTTTCTTCTTCCACATTTTTTTAGCGGTGTCAAACTATTTTTTAACATTGATCGTGCAATGATTATCCAATAGAAAACTCTCTTTTTATTCACACTTGTTTTATCAATGCCTTCTGACGTCGAGTCTAATAATGTAGCCAACCAAAATCTAGCCCAAGAAATTAAATGTTGGAATGCAGGAGTATTTGACATCTTTGTTGTAGATAAGCTCATTTCATATGTTAAACTTATTAAATGATCGGCTACTTCTAGAATTAACAGATTTTATTCCAAAAATAGATCTCAATGGGGTGAACTTATGTCGAGCCCAAGCTGAAGTTATGTCAAGTCCAACCCATATATATATATGTATGTATATTTATTTATTTATATATGCAATCGTCACCTTTTTCATATCAATTTGATACTACTTAAACAAAATGGACTTTAATCATTGAAAAAAAAAAAAGAACAATTAAATTAAAACGAAGATGCATTGAAAATCAAGCCAATGAAACGTCTTGAAGGAGAATAGAGCATAGTATCACATTTTTCGTGAAAGGAATTTGTTGTTGAAAATTGTTTTCATATTTATAGAATAGGTAAGAATTAATGTTGTTGAAGATCTGATGGCAGCAAATTAGCAAATAAGATCTCAAAGAAGTCGGCATATGGTTTTTGAAGGAAGACAATAGTGCCAGATAATTTTTACCATAAGAAATTAAATCATAGTTCTTTTGCAAAGTCAATTGAGTAAAATTGATTTGGTTATATATGTGTAGTAATTGTTTTGTGTGAATCAGGACTTATTCGGTAATGTGTAGTTTAAATCTCTTGAAAGTTGATATTTTTGTAAAATTTGTATGAAAATGGAGATTTATTAGATATTAATCTAAATTCTAATAGATAATAAATTTATATTATAATAAAATTTTATTGGTTAATGAATTACTTGGTGATTAAATTTAAGATGATTCTAAACACCTTAAAATTTTTATTACAAAATTACCTTAAGGTGAAATTACTTAATTACTTATTAATAAATTACGTTTTTAACCCTCATATACCCATTTTCTATTTTTCTTTTTTTTCTTCTGCTTATCACAAACCTAGTTTTTTATTCCAAATCATATATCTTTCAAATAATTTTATCTTGTACAAGTAGATAGCTAGATGAGAAACAAAATTGGTGGGGATAAAGAATGTCATAACGCAAAAGTCTAAAAATTTATTGCTAAATACAACAAGAAGAGTCGTTATTAATTTTTTTTATTTAAGTATAATTGATCACTTAGTGAATTTATCATTTTAAAGATATTTTAAACTTGACAAAAGCTCCTAAAAAGATTTGAAAGTTTAATTACGTATAAAAAATGTTTTAGCATCCTACAATATCTACTTTAGAGATAATATTAATTAATTTTAAATTATCTTAAGATTATCTTGGTTAAATGATCTATTATTTATAATTTTTTTTAATTTAAACTTTACATATAGGAAAAAAATTTAAGTCTTTCCAATTATCATTATCATGGGAAATTCTTAAAATTTTTTTTCTCATTTCAAGAATATCCACGAACCCATTCATTCTCTTTGAAAAGATTTCATCATTAGAGTTTTAATTAATTAATTTAATTTTCCTTTCTAATTTTTTAATTGAAAACATGTTTAAACTTTCTATAAAAATATTTTTTCACCTAAAAATTTCTAAAAAAAAAATCAAACATTCTTAATTTTTTAAAATTTCATCATCATATTTAATTTATTTTATTTCCAAAATTTATTTTTGTCATTTCTAACATTTCTAATTTCTATCATTATTGACAAAATTTAGAAATAAATTTCTCATCTAAAAATTTCTAAAGAATCAACCATTCTTAATCTCTTAGAATTTCATCATCAAAATAATTTTCATTTATTTATAAGAATTGGATTCTTATTATTTTTATTCTTGATTTTGTAATTTTTTATTTAAATTTTCATCTAATTTTTTCACAATTATGAAGAAGTTAAAAGAAAACTTCGCACATAAAAATCTAAAAAAAAATTATTTTTAATTCTTAAAATTTTATTATTAGATAATTATTATTTATTTTCAATAATTTAAAATTTTTAATTGATTTTTTATTTATTCTTCTTATTTTGAACATAAATAAATTTTTTTAAAAAATTTCAACTAAATTTTCCACTATTCAGGAAAATTTAGAACAAAAATCATTACCTAAAATTTTTTTAAAATTATCTATTTTTAATTTTTAAAATTTCATTGTTAGATAATTTCCGTTCATTTTCAAAATTTTATGAAATGAAAAAAATTGTCCAAATTATTAGTATTTTAACCATATAGTTAACATAACATATTTTGAATGGATAAATTTAATTATGCATGATGAATAAAAATATAAAATGTAGATAAAGAAAAAAACCAAATCAATCAATCAAAATGCATCGAATGGGTCATGCAGCGAAGCTATCCTCCATAAGTGGCTGTGCACCACTCAATGATGGGCATGGTTAGCCTCCCTCCATGATTAACCAGGCTTATTCACATCAAGGTAGCCCACTTGTTACCTCACATCAATCTGAATAACCAGCTCCAAATAATGCACGTTTTGACTGTCCCTGGAACCTTAAAGTCCACTTTCCACTGTTGGCGCCCCGCTGAAAACAACCATCAAGACTTCCTCTCACCACAAACCTCTCTATTTCTCTACAAACCCAACGCTATGTTAAAAGGTCCCAAAATTACTCAGTCACAATCCCGAAAACTCCAACGCCGGCATACTCCTCTCCACCTTTGTTTAAGCAAATCGGGGTCACCAACAATTTTCCTTCTTCTTATACATCATTCAATTTAGAAAACCCAAAAGAGAACATCCAAGAATTCCCTATCCTGAAATATAAGAATATACTGCCCAAAAGAAATTTTGTTTGTGTTTGCTTGGATTTTTGCTATGATTGTGTGGTCCCCTCTCCTCCTTTTTTTTTTTTTCCTACCTTTGCTGGTGCATTGTTGCTGGATTTGTGGGGTCGAATTCTGATCTGGATAGAACACCCAATTGCAATCAAATTTAAAAGAAAATGATCCAAATCACAATTTTCAAATTTCAAAACTTGATCAGATCATATTTTTTTGAATTTTGATTTCTGTTTTATTTTTTCTTTAATTTTTTTTTCTTTTTTTTTATTTTGGATTTTTATTTCTTTTTAGTAAAATAATAAAAAAAGAAAAGATTAAAAAGATTAAAAAAAAAAGAAATCAGATGAAAATTGGGTTCTTACCAAATCCAAATAGCTTGGTCCAATATCAAATTACAACTCAGGCTTAAGATGGACCACATCAAAGTCCAAACAAAATCCTAAACGAATTCAACATGATTTTAAGAGTCCATCAATTTTATTAATTTAACAAAGAAACAAGTCTCGGAGTTTATAAAATTTCATAGTAAATAAGATGTCTACAAAAAATATTTAATAAATAGGATGTCTACAAAGAATATCTAATAAACGACGAAGCAAATCATATTTGAACTCACATTTGAACATTAAGAAAATGAATATATGAAATTAATATTGTATCACTGATGTACATATTTAAGAATAAGTAGGTTTTCAGATATATATTTTTTGTAAGCTATTTATGTTACTATATATGTATATCAAGTAATGTTATATTATTTTTAGATATAATGTTATGTATATCAAGTAACATAGAGAAGTTACTAGAAATGCGTATTCTAAATGCATATTACATTATCGGATATGCATATCTTGTAACATAAAATACTTTTTGGATATGTATATTTGGTAATGCAAAAGTGCTTCTAGATATACATCTTGGTAATGATATTATTATAATTTTTTAATATCTTTGAATATGCATACCAACTTGGAATTACACTTATAGAGTGGAATTAGTCATAAGATAATTTGGATATTAGATATGCTTTTCTAATTGTCCTGATTATGAATTACACTTATAAAATGAATATATATTGTTTTCCATTACTTGAGATTTTTAGTGTGACTTTTATTGAAATGACATTTTATATTGCATTTATGTATATGGAGGCCAAGCATTACGACAACTATAGTTGGGCACTATATCGTTAAAAAGTTTGATACCTTTTAGTACATTTTCTACTGTCATTGTTATTGATAGAGATTTGACATTGATAAATGTAATATATATTGTATTTTCAAGCACAACACATCTTCTATGCAGATTGCATATCTTAAGAAATTTACTTGCGAATTGTAAGAAGTTTTTAATGAAATGAGAAATAAGAGGCATTCATGTTAGGTTAGAGCATCATTTTGTTCTCTCCTACTAATGATGAGTGCATAAGGCATCTAAATTCATTGGAAATTGATTATTAGATTTGTTTAGATGCAATCAAGTATGTGAATAGGTAATGATTAAAAAAGTATAAGAACAAATTTGTTGCTCTTGAATAGATAAAATATTGCACTTTGGTAATGTTATAATAAATAAATATGATTTGGTTTGCATTTTTAAGATTATTTTGATTTTCATAATTCATAACAATACATTCATTGTTATATACCTTCATTAATTTGTTTAGGGTCGAGAGTGCACATGAAAAATTGAAAAAGCAATTTGGATCATCTTAAGGGCATTTTGAATCATTATGGAAGACAATCGAAGCCAATATTAAGCATTAACATATGGAGATAAAATGCTTCATGAGAGAAATCTTACAATTGTTGAGCATAATTACAAATCTTCATTGTTTAAAGAGTTGCGAGGTTTGGTTTTCAGGAGCGCACTTAATATGATATTTGATGGAGGTCAAGTGAACAAATCGAGTTGGGATTGATAAGCAAGATTGTGGTTATACAATCAGAGGCAAACAAAGGTTATCTTGTGCACTTGAAATCATAGAGCATATAAGGGTGAAAAGTTCAATTTCTTTATCTGAAGTGCACATCGTTGAAAGAAATTAGATTTAATGAAGCACCAAGTTAATAACGTCTCTAAAAAGTTTACCATTGTGTTTGAGGTTAAGCAAATCATAAAATGCTTCAACAAATATTATGAGTTTGATAAATTAGTTATGAAAAAAAAGTTACAAGAACTAGGTGATCCATCAATAATTGCCTTGATTCCACCACTAGAAATGATTAAGACAAAGGTCGTAGGATTATAAAAGTAAATACATTTACATGATGTGACCTTCACATTGAGAGATTGTGTTATTTGTTGAGGATAATACATCACCACAAACCACCACAAATTCAGTGAAAGTGATGACAAAGAACATTAAACTTAATGTTCGACATTCTTATAGTAAATGAAAAACGTGATATTTGGATAGTTTACTAGTTGAGTTATATTCATATATATAGAGTAATGTTGATATTGAGGCAAATGGACATTGTAGTTTTCATTTTATTATTGCATTGCTAGGATTAGGTCTGGATGGTTAGGTACAGGTGCGACAAGATTTAATTGATAAACTTAATCGGTATCAAGGCAAATATGTGACTTTGTATGAATCTATGGCATATGTTTAGGAACTATTAGAAACTTTATCGTATTTTGATACTTGTGTCTCATACGATAAGTAAATAACCTTATCAATATGTGTTATTTGATTGCCTTATGATATAATGTTGTGCTAGTTCACATCAATTTGAGATAATGTTTGATATGTCTCATTTTTATATTTGTACCACCTGCATTATTAGAGTATAGAACATTACGATTTGATTTATTAATAATTGTCATTTTGTGTACGTACCACTAGTTAGATTTGATACTTGTCCTATTATTGATAATCACATTAAAATTAATACTTATCATTTGTATTTCATTCAGGTATTAATAAAGCCACTCTCACTAATACATTCAATTGTATACAACTAGTGTAGGATTTGATATGGACGTGCTCGAGTATGAAAGGTTCCATATATACATCGTATAGAGGATTTCAAGTTATTGTTTAGCAAAAGCTCTAATATGGCCACTCAAGAAACAATTAATATAGATTAATGAGTTTGATACATTGTTTCATTTATGTATATGTTGTATGTATATATTGATGAGTTGCAATAATTAATGATGTGTTAACATTAACATGCTATTAAATAGATTTATATATTAAGCATGTTATTTAATAGCTGTGCTATATTGCATAGGTTATTAAACGAATGTATTATTTTACATAAGTTTTTAAATTTATGTGGTACAAATACAGTCAGATATAAATAATAACATATAAATAAAGTCAAATATAAAGTATGCCATACAAAATCACTTTATGTCTAAGTTATAGATAAAATATCCTAAACCCTCTACCTTAAATCAAACATATACATGCTGTGGTGGAACGGTTTGTGCTGTTATCGATGTAGTGGATAGGGAACTTATAAGGAAGGGTGATATTTTTGTTGATGTTGGGGGTGGGAAGCTTGTAGGTAATGGTGGTTATGTTGTCGATGTTGGGACTAGGGATTGAGTGGGCTTGAGAAATGCTATTGTCATGTCATAGTATAGGTAGTGAGCAAGCCTGGGTGGTGCATGCGTCGATATTGGCCTTAGGGTACAAATGGGTAAAGGCTATTTAAACGGCTGATAGTTTAATAGTCAATGTTTGATGCAATGAAACCAGTTTAGACCACTGTTACTGATTGTAGTTGATGACCCAATCACTATAGTATGAGCTTTAATAACTGTATCTCTCCATACATCGAGACTCTAATGTAATCTATTGGATAGAATGTCTTCAAGAACAAATAATGTCATCAAACTTCTCTGTAAAAAATTAACAAGGTATCAATATCAATAACATATAATTAAAATTAACAAGGTAATCAATAACCCTAAACTCATAAAGTTATAACTTACAACATCACTGATACCGTTTTATTGATCAATTGAAATTG
Source organism: Durio zibethinus (assembly GCF_047325235.1). Lineage (NCBI taxonomy): Eukaryota > Viridiplantae > Streptophyta > Magnoliopsida > Malvales > Malvaceae > Durio > Durio zibethinus. Next base: position 7,095,889 of record NC_143171.1, read on the forward strand.
AAATCAGGATTTATGTTTTAGATTTTGAATATATCTATATGAAATTAATGTATACCAAGCATCATAATCTAGCGAACACTTGTCTGGTGTCTAACATCTTTACTTTCGATGCTTAACAAACACAACATCCATATCCTATCCTTTCCAATACTAGTTTGGAAAGCTATATGCAATATTGTATAGGTTGGATGATGAATCTTGCTTAGCTTGGTACAGGGCCAAAGGGGTACGAAGAATTGTTTGTACAAATCCAAATTGTCGTAAAACCCTTTTCAGATGGTATGGTGCTACAATAGCCCTACTTTTGATACATCTCATAAAAATGTAATATCATGAAATGATTGTTCTTCTCGTCTACTAACATATGGTTTCTAACACATATTAGATATCATCAAGACATCCAATCACTCTCGTAAGGCTTGTAATTTTTTAGCGTAAATATGACTTTTCTATCATTGAACATATGGTTGATGCTCAGTGTATGTCAATATACTTACTAGACTCAATGATGAAAAGTGTCTATAAATCCATGCTTACATGAAATACATTAGCAATCAAGAATCACATGTTTATTTAATAACAAATTAATCAAATTATTACAACACATATTGTGACTAATCATATATACATATTACAGAAATATCAAATAACTAATGATTTGATATGCTTCCCTTGCTCATAATACCTTGCTGTATGTACAAATATGTTAGGCAAGCTATTCTCTATGCATATCTACTAGTGGCATTAAAGTTACTTAATAGGGATAAGTATGCTATCGATACTTTTGTCTCCCTCTTAACAACGAATAACATACACCCTAGTAAATTGAGCAATAATGCCTTAGATGCATACTCTATTGCCTGATCATCACATGTATCTGTTATATGTTTAAAAGTATCTTGCAGTCATTGTAGCCTTATAGTAGGTTCGCGAGTTTTGTTAGTCTCATTTGTTGCCTCAGATGTAAAAACTCCAAGTAACCTAACTAACAATGTGTTCACCTCATTAATTGTCAAATAATTAAATAAAGTCATGCTCTGGTGATTGGTATGTGTAGAATCGTGAACACATCATCCAACATAGTGGCAATCTCTTTGAATGATAGAAAAGAGGTGTTCGTCTTAGGCTACCACCTTTCAACAAAAATTGATACTATTGTATTATTCATCAAAGATAGGTGTAATCAATAAGTGAACCTAATCTTGGCTTGATTACATTGGCTTGGATATGTGTACATGAATCATTTAAATGCCATTACTGTAATTTTAGTCCATGATTAATTAATTTCAATGAATCTCGCTCTATAACAATAATAACACTAACAACAATAATCAACTTATTAACTTTATAGACATAAACTGATAATGAGAAATTATATGATTTAAGTGATTACTTGACCATTCCATTTTTACATTACAACATGAGATCTGAAACTCCTAAAGATAGATTTATCAATTGGACATCTTAAAAGGTTGAAAAATCTATTTTGTCCTATCATCTCCACTGCTATCATGATTGTTATGGGTGACAGGTTCCTTATTGTTGGTGGAAAGCTAAACTTGTGAAATATGATTGCTTGCATGGTCCTCAACTGACTCAATATTATTTACCTAGACTCAGCTTTTCTTCTCAGAGGCAATCGAACACCTCTAACTTGGGCCAAGATTTGTTGTAGTACATGCATGATCTCTACATCCCCTTCTCATTCGAACACCCTTACCTCTCGTTCGAGCCATATCAATTATTGTGACATGGTACGAAATATCAATTTTAATAAAAGAAATACAACAATTCAAAACTCAGACATGGTTAAAACGACATTGAATTTTCAATTCTAAGCTCACGAAAACCTTCAAAGGCTTACAGAGATCCATTTCCATAAGTCTTTGAAAGTTTACAGATTTTCATTTCCTTAAGATTTTAAAAGCTTACAAAAATTTATTTTCATAAGACTTTCAAAATTACGAAAAAATAAATTCATATGACAAGATTTCAATGAAAAATAAACTACAAGCTTAGATCGATTATTGATGATATTTAGCAAACAATAAACTAAATCTTACCTTTGGATAGATGGATTAGTCTGAAACTTATGATTTAAGGGTTTTCCAACTATTTTCTAGTTAAATTTTGGGGTTATGATGATTATGGTTGATTGTAAATAAAAAGAATTAAGAACAAAGAAAAAAAAGGGTGTGTAAAAGGTAAGGACAAAAATGGTAAAAGTTTAGGATGGGTGTGACAAGAAAAAAATTTTGATTTTGATTTGATTTTGGGTTTTTTAGTATTTGAGTGCGAATAGCATTTTATGGGGTGTAAATATAACTTCCCTTAAGTTTATTTAAAGGCAAATATACTTAACGGATAAAAGTTTTTTAAGGAATATGAATTCTTGGTGACTAAGTAATGGCCTCTATAAATATAAAGTAGGTATTGACCTTTAGAATTATAAGAGAGAGTTATAATCACTATGTGGTTTTTATGTGGATGATAGGTTTGTAGGATTGTGAAAAAAAGTTAGAAAAAGCATCAAGTTACATAAGATAAAGGATATTTTATACATTAAACATTAGAGAGCCTGGAAGTTAAGATTGTGTCGATAGTATTTGTTTTTAGTATTTTTTACTTGTTGTAATCTCTATATTTGTAGGGATTCTTCTTTGGATAAAAGATATTTCATACGTTAAACATTAGAGTTGTAGGGATTCTTCTTTGGATAAAAGATATTTCATACGTTAAACATTAGAGAGTATGAAAATTGAGACTATTTTGGAAGTTTGAGATTGATGTTTATTTTTATGTTTTGTGCCTTTTGTAATCTATATGTATATAAAGAATTTTTTTTTTTTTTTTATATATATGGATGTAGACAATTGAGATCAAATTATATTAAATATTACCTTTTTGTTGTGTGTGATTTATTTTGAATTGATATGATATATTTTTCCTTGAAAAATTCTAACAAAATTAGATCAAATCAACTGATAAGTTTTCGTACCCGTACGGATAACTTCTCGACAAAATTAATTAATATTGTTGAAGGACTGCCATGGTAATCAAGAATTGGTGTATGGAAAATGCTATTGCATATATGAAAATGAGAGTTCTAAATGCACCCCACATGTTTTCTAAATACACTACTTTTTTTTTTTCAAAATTTTTTGTAAGTAAAATTACTTAAGTTATCTTCTTACAAGTTTTCAGATATGCACCACTTTCAAAAAATCATAATACTTATCGGAAATGCATTTTTAAAAAGGAAAAAAAGAAAATTTATGAAAATTAAAAAAAAAAATTGTTAAAATTATTTAGAATTTAGTATAATGAAAAAAGTTATTATTAAAAAAATCGCAAATTTTAAAATAATAAAAAATTACTTTTACTTTTTTAATTTTAGAGAAAAATAAAATCTTATGAGGTTACAATTAAATATTCTATCTCTTAATGTTACAAATGATGATGAAAAAATTATCAGGTTTAATCAATATATAAGAGTTGAAACTCCTTAAAATTGTGTAAATAATATAATTGAATACTATACAATTTTATCAAAACGCTACAAAATCACTATTGTCATACCCTCAGCCTCATGCAAATTTGAGAACCGGGAGGAAGGGTATTGGAAGAATTAGAATTAACTTGAAGTTGAAGATTTTCTTGATCGGTATTACATACTTATGATTAAAGAGGTAGTATATGTAATACCACTTAATGCTACATAATTTTGTCAAAATCTATTATGTTAATTGAAAAAATCCATTATGATAACTTAATGTAAAAACTTCTCTAAAGAGTTCAGTTTAATTAAAACTATCATAAAATTTTAATAATCGATAAAAAATATTTTATTAAAAATTAAATAAATTTAAAAATTTATAAAAAATTATATTTTTATTTTATTTTTATTTTAATTAAGATCTTATTATTTTTCTAACATGAAAATAGTAAAAATAATTTTTTATTATTTTTAAAATTTATGATTTTAATAATAACTTTTTATTACACTTATTTATAAATAATTTTAATAATTTTTTTAATTTTTATAAAATCTCAATTTCAACACTTACAAAAATATATTTTCAAGAAGTTCAAGAAATGTTATGATTTCTCGAAATTGTATTTCGATAAGTGTTATAGTTTCTCAAAAATGTATTTTTAAGATGTGTTATGATTTTGTGAGATGTATTTTCAAAATGGATTTTTAAGATGTGCTATAAAATTTATGAGATAAATATTTTAATAATTTTACTTAAAAAATAAAAAAAAAAATTGGTATATGGAGAAAAAACGTGGATAGATATACATTTAAAACTCGCCAAGGTAGAACTCTCCACCGCTAATGCCATTTTCATAAGAGATTAATATTTTAATAATTTTACTTAAAAAATTAAAAAAAATGGTATATGGAGAAAAAGCGTGGATACATTTAAACTTCCCCACGCAAGAACTCTCCACCGTTAATGCCATTTTCATAAGATATTTCGCACAATCTGTCACCACCCACCATAAATCATCGTATTTTGGAACTTGTGCAACCCTGAAAAGAAATCTGGATTCAAAGACTCACCTTCATGACTTTAGGCTTATGACAATTATTCATTTTAGCTATATGCTTTTACCACTTTACATTTTCCTCTGATTCTCTTACTTTTGCTTAGTTTCAGATATGGAGGGTGCAAAGGCCAAACCTCACGCAGTGATATTATCAAGCCCTGGCCTAGGTCATCTTATCCCGGTCCTGGAACTTGGAAGGCACCTGGTTACTGCCCATGATTCCAAGGTAACGATCTTTGTTGTTTCCTCAGGAACATCAGCGGCAGAGTCACAGGTCATTGAGTCATCCATGAGCCTGAAGCTCTGTGAAGTCATCGTGCTCCCACCACCCAATATCTCTGACCTTGTTGATGCTGACGCTGCTGTGTTTACACGAATAGCAGTTCTTATGCGGGAAATTAGACCAGCTTTTTCATCTGCTATGTCTTCTTTGAGATTCCCTCCAACTGTTCTCATAGTTGATTTCTTCGGAAATGAATCTTTAGAGATCGCTGATGAATTTAAAATTCCAAAGTTCGTTTATGTCCCATCGCATGCATGGTTTCTTGCGCTGACTATATATCTTCCAATATTACATGAGGCTGTGAACGGAGAGTATGTTGATGAAAGGAAGGTCTGTTTATCCCTGGATGCAGGCCAGTTCAACCTGAAGAAGTAGTCGATCCAATGCTGTCCCGATCTGATCAGCAGTACTTAGAATATTTAAGTATGGCCATCAAAATTTCGAAGTCTGATGGGATTTTGGTTAACACATGGGAGGAACTGGAGCCTGCAACGCTTGCTGCTTTAAGGGATGATAAGCTCTGGGGTCGTATCAGCAAGGCACCAATCTATCCAGTTGGGCCAATAACAAAACAAACCAGACCAATTGACTCAAACAAAAAGTTATTTGAGTGGTTAGACAAGCAACCGAGTGAATCTGTGCTTTTCGTATCATTTGGAAGTGGAGGGGTGCTGTCAAAGGAGCAAATGAGGGAGTTGGCTTGGGGTTTAGAGCTAAGCCAACAGAGGTTCATTTGGGTAGTTAGAACACCGGCTGTAAAATCCGGTGATGGGTCATTTTTCACAGTTGGAAATGGCAACAATGACATACCAAGCTATTTGCCCGAAGGATTCTTGGACCGGACCAACAATGTTGGGTTGGTAATCTCAGATTGGGCTCCACAAGTAGAAATTTTAAGCCATTCAGCTGTTGGGGGATTTTTCTCCCATTGTGGGTGGAATTCAACCTTAGAAAGTATCATTAATGAAGTGCCCTTAATAGCTTGGCCCCTATATGCAGAGCAGAAAATGAGTGCTACATTGTTGGTAGAAGATCTGAGAATAGCTCTGCGATCGAAAACATTGCCATCAAAGGGAATTGTGGAGAGGGAGGAGATAAAAATGTTGGTGAAAAGGATTATGGTGGATGAGGAAGGGCATGCAATCAGGGCTAGAGTCAAGGAACTAAAATTGAGTGCAAAAAAAGCTTGGAATGAGAATGGTTCTTCTAAAGCACTGGCTCAAGTATTGTGTTAATGTTTTCTGTATCAGTTTAGTTGTATTTGCATTTGTCTCTCAAAAAAATTGTACTACCCCTTATGTATGAGACGAATAGTCCACTTTATTTTAATTTTGATTTAGCCTAGCTAGCCCATTGCGTAGAAATTTAGAACCTAAATTAACCCATTAATTTCAATTCTCCAGCCAGTTATAAGAATTTCAGGGGAAGGGAATGCCTAACCCAAATATATAGCCAAACATAAAGTTAGCCACTGAAACTAATAATTTGTGTATTTATATCATATAAATTGATAATTTATATCTTTATATCATATTTTATAAAAAAATTATATATTATAATTTATGTCGATACAAAAATATAAAATATATATTATTTTTATTAAATTTATATATAATTTTTTATTAAAATTTTAAATCGTATTATCTTTATATATATTTTTATATTACTTTTATTTTATGTCGTGTTAATGTAATTTGAATTATCAAGTCTTGATAAACTTTTTAACCAGGCCATAGTATTATCTCGAGCTCCTTTGCAACATAATCTAAAATATCGGTGAGGAAAAAAACTTTAGGTGAAGTAAGATTGATGATGCATATGCATGCGAATCCAATAGTCATGATTTTTCGGTGACAGCTGAAATTAAGGATTGAGATCATGTCTCATTGCCAAGAAAATATTGATGGATTAATGCTTTAATCATGCATGAATTTACTTGTACTATTTTATGAAAAGATAAGCATAAATATAATTAATAGTATCAAATCAAAAAAATATTAAAAGAAATTTTTTTTAATTTAAAAGGCAGTAAAATTTCATCAAGAGATTAAAAAAAATTATGTTACTTCTCTTATCAATTTTATTTTAAATTTTTGTACTCTTGTCATAATATATAATTATTAAATAAATTCAAATGTAGGGTCTATTAATTTATAAGTAAATCAACTAATTTGAAATATTACAATTCTGGCAAAAAAATCATTAATTATATGTCATGTCAAAGACTATAAGATTTGGAACAAAAGTGGTGAAAAAAGTGGTGGGAATACTAATGAGAAGTGTAAAAATTCCTAGCAGCATGGGATACTCGTACCAATACAATACACCAAAAATAAAACCACCCATTAAAAAAAAAATCATACCAATAACATGTTTAATGCCCAAATAAATCACAGACAAAGCATGCCTATAGTTCAAGGAGAATTAATGAAATATGGAAAAGAATCCAAACAAGATATTGGAGTCAATTGGTCAATGATTGAATAGGTGGGTCAAAGGGGTACCTTTATCAACCATAAAGGATGGATTGGCCGAAGCAAGCCATCAAGGATGACAATATTTCTGAGCTTTTTCATAAAATAAGGTATTTAAAAATCTTTATTTCTTCAAATAAGGTATTTTTGCCATGTAAGCATTTGATTGCCTCGTAAGCCCTTGACTTCTCTCCTGATCTTGTTTTTCCTTCCTTTTCTTTCTTTTCTTGCCCACTTCTTTGCTGGATGAAACCCAAAAAAATGCACTCCTTTAATTGGATTGCCAAATCCTTGACAAAGCCAACCATCAACACAATTCAATCAAAATTGGTTAAATCCCACTTGAATTCAATTGCCCTTTTCAAACCTTCTCCACTAAACCACCCATAAAAGACAGATACAACTCTCAGAATGATAGTTGGGAAACGTCTTGGCTCTCTGAAATTTCTCCCAAGAATAGTGCTCCTTGGGAAGCTGTTGTTAAATTCCTTTCTAATGAAGAGTTAACAAAAATGGTGTTTTCATCGGACGTTGATGCAGAAACCAAGGCGTTCGTTGAAGACATGAATAAGAATTGGAACGAGAAACAAAAATCACCTTAATAGAAGAGGAACAGAGAGGGTGGTGGTTCTTATAGTTTGGAGAAATTGAAGACAGAATATAGGTTGTAAAACAGAGAATTCATACTGGGTTTTTGCTTCGTGTTATTCTTGTTTAAACTAAATGGGTTAAACTTGAAAAATATATCTTTTGAAACGTGAATGACAGCGTTCTATCCTTATAAAAAAGTAAAATTGAATTGTTATAGTTCAGTTGGTTTAGAGAGTGTAATCCCTCAATTGAATATCGCTTGAAGGCTCAGCTTTGGTTTAATCTGTTAGCAGTGTTTGAGTGTCAAACCTTGAAATTTGTAAGTGAGACCAAAGTTTAATAGATAAAGCAATTAAGTAAAGGACGAAAAGATAGAAGGGGAAAGAAAATCCTTCAGGCGAGAAGTCAAGCCTTTCTTAAATGCTAACGTGGCAAAAACTATCCCATTTTAAGAAATAGGAATAAAAATACCTTATTTTGAGAATAAAAATTTGCAAGTACCTTATTAGAGGAAAAAAAACTCCAACATTTCTCAAATTATTTTCCTCAAATTTGAAATACCATAAATTGTATCAATTACCATTAATTCAAGACATTCGCTCATGAAAAAGGAAACAAGTAATAAATGCAATGGTTTTGTCTATAAATTAGTTTAGTTACCATTAACCAAAACCCTAAATTTTTAACAATTGAACTAGGCTCTCTTGTCCACCAACAATTATTTTTTCAGCCATAGCCATGACGAATGTTAAGCCTCATGCTGCCCTGCTTGCGAGCCCTGGCATGGGACATCTCATTCCTGTCTTGGAGCTTGACAAACGAATGGTCACTCACCATGATTTTCATGCAACAGTCTTTGTTGTTGCAAGTGATCATGCCTCAACTTCGCTCCTCAAATCACCAGCCCCTAATAATCTCGACATTGTTGCACTCCCATCGGTGGAAATCTCAGGCCTAATCGACCCTAGTGCACATGTAGTGGCAAAACTTCTCGTGATCATGCGGGAGTCGTTGCCAAGTCTCAGGTCTTCAATTGGTGCCATGAAGTGTTGCCTCATAGCTTTGGTGGTGGACTTGTTTGGAGCTGATGCTTTTGAAATAGCGGACGAGTTTGGCATGCTTAGGTACATGTTCAACACCACTACTGCATGGTTCCTTGCTGTCACGTTCTATTGACTAAGCATTGATAAAGAAGTAACGTTCAAGGACCATGTTAAGGGCAAAAAGCCATTAAAAATTCCTGGTTGCAAGTCAGCATCGATGGTTTTGATGAGTTCCAACTTATGGGATCCGATATGTCTAAGATTGATGGGATCTTGATTAATACTTGGGAGGATCTTGAGTCCTCAACCATTGAAGCACTAAGAGATAATAACTACTTGGGGAGAGTTGTTAAGGTTCCCATTTATCCAGTTGGTCCACTGGTCAGGAAAGATGGAAAGCAGGTTTTAGATAAACAAGTAAAGATTTGGCTTGACAAGCAACCTCTTGAATCAATTATCTATGTTTCATTTGGCAGTGGAGGGACTCTATCGGGCAAACAAATAACTGAGTGGGCTTGGGGTTTAGAGCAAAGCCAGCAAAGATTTATTTGGGTCGTTCGTCCGCCATCAGAGAATGATGCTCTTGGGGCCTATTTCACCATAGGAAAAAACGATGGAGATAGCACCCCAGATTACTTGCCTGAAGGGTTTTTCACTTGAACCAAAGACATAGGCTTGGTGATCCCAACGTGGGCCCCTCAAGCACAAATCCTGAGCCATCCATCAGCGGGTGGATTTTTATCCCATTGCGGATGGAATTCAACTCGAGAGAGCATTTCAAATGGGTTGTCAATGATTGCATGGCCACTTTATGCAGAGCAAAAAATGAATGCTGCAATGCAAAAAGAGGATTTTGAGATTGCTGTTCGACCAAAGGTGTCACCGACTAACGAAATAGTTAGGAGGGTTGAGATAGAGCAGATGGTGAGGAAAATCATGATGGAAAAGGAAGGGCATACAATGAGGAACAGAGAGTCAAGGAATTGAAGAACAAGGCACATAAGGCTTTGAGCAAAGGCTGTTCCTCGTACAATTCTTTGTCCCAAGTGGCCAAAGATTGCTTGTGCCTTCTCCAAGCATAAGAACATGCATGAGCTTCCTACACATTTAAAATAAAAAGACAATTTGTTTTTTTTTTTTTTTTTAATTTGGCTCATTTATTATAATATTAGTACTTGTTGGATATGAAATAAAAACAATGGAATGAGAAATAAATAATATTAATAATTAAAATAAATCTTTATATTTTTATTTGATGTTATTTCTGATTATATCTATTCGGAATTGTAAAATATTGTTAATTGATGAAATTTAATAAAGCCACCACACACAAAAGACTTGACAACTTAATTAATTAAATAAGCATTGCTAATAAATATAGAAAATAGAAACCTAAATTAAAATTATGCCAATTTGATAAATGATTTCTATCTAAATACTAATACATAAATATAAAAGATTAAGTCGTACACAATTTTCGTAAATAAATAAATATAATTTGATAACATCTAATCCTAAATACATAGATAAACTAGTTAATTGTTTAAAAATAGAATAATCCATTTATTCTTTCCTAATGTAAGAGGTACGCAACATAGCTTCCATTTTTATTTTTAGAACATCTTTATCCTATTGATTGACTTTTTTTATTGGTAAATAAATTATGTTTAAGCAACAGCTTAATATGATTATCAAAACTTTCTTTTACCGACCACCTATTGGATTATAAAAAATTAAATGCAAAACATTATTTTAGTTGCTTAATAAGTTTTTGTGGCATATTATTTTTTGTTATAAATTATCTTTGACAATAATTATTTTATCATTTCAATAAGTAATTTCATAATGACAATAATCGTTGTAAAAATTTTTTATAAAACCACAATTTTATCATTTTTAAATTTTTTTGCAATAACAAAAGAAAATTTAATAACCATACTATTGTTACAAATAATCTTTTCACAACGAAATTTTTATTGTTATAAATGGTAAACAAATTAATAACAACCTTATTAATATTAGGAACAACAAATATTATTAACCAAAATCATTGCACAACAATATTGTCTCGTCATGAAAATTCTTTATTTTTTCATTACAATTTTTATAAAAATTAACACTCTTTACAGTTTCAAAAAATCTTTGCCCATTAAATTTTTATTATACCATCATTTTCAATACATTTGTTTTAAACTATGCAAGAACAATTAAAATTCTTAAATGAGTAAAGAATGTAATAAAATATATTAGAACAATTAAAATTCCTAAATGAGTAAAAACAATTTTGATTATAATCTAAGGTTTAACTTGCAACTCTATCGAGTTGGTTTCACAATTGATGGTGTAGCAAATCATAAATTTGCTCATTTGGATGGTATAGCAAATCCTTAAACCTTTCTCTTAAGCATTACATAGTTCTCATTTCATCATTTGTTTCCATTTTTTTTTCCTTAAAGGAAAAAAACTAAAAGAAACAATATCACATTATGAAGTAGCGAATAACAAAAAAAAAAAAAAAGATCCCATCTTTATTTGCTAACTTTTTTGTTGCATGTAATCATTTTTCTAGACTTTAGCTTATTATTCAAATTCTAATAAATAAATCCAATTAAGATTTTATGTATAATTAAGATTTACGACATTATCAAGCCATTAGGTTGTTAGAGAATTTTTTTCCACAATTTTACAAGAAATATTGTAGAGAAAAATAAACAATGGCCATTTAAATGTATTTTGCCACTATTTGGCATCTAAAGCTTTAAAGCTGAGTTGATTAACATTTTATTGCAGGAAAAATAACTAACAAAAGTTAGCACATGAACATAAGACACACAATAGCGTTCAAAAGGCCATGATTCTAGTTTTGGATCAATACTAAAATGTTTTTAATGCTTAGGACCAAAAGTAAGATCAAAATGTGAATGAAGATATCATAGATTATAAGTACCTAAATTGCAAGCCCATCCGTTGCTCCATTAGGTCTTAGACCACTCATTCTCAACTATTTTAGA